>NC_061116.1:71035121-71044923 GCF_002878395.1 Capsicum annuum
TTTCTGTTTACATGGTGTTGTAAACCACCAATCTGTTCTAGTTATTATATATGGGTATAATTTAACTAAAAACGGCATTCCTAAAAGTATATCTTTTGATGTTAGTTCATAATTATAAATTTCTTCTATTGTTAATATCTTATCTCATACTTGTATTTTTACATTTCTAGCTCTATAAGTAATTAAGCTTATTTTGTATATACAATAATATCTTATTACACACATTATTTGATAATAAATTATCTTTACCTCTCTCAAAAGTAAAATCTCATTACGTGTTTTGTTGACTCCTTTTTATGTGGTATATATTGACTTGATACAAATCTTAAAAATCTATATATTAAAATTTTATTTTACTAAAATAATTTATTAAATTCATTTTAAAATTTAAATTTAGAAAGTAGTATTTCATATACTTAATAATAAAATAATATCAGACAAAAATGCACTTGCCGTTTTTGAAATGTAGTTACGTGTTCTGCCTTCTTCTTAGTTCTTTATTAATTATTATAATACAATATTCATTTTACCTTCTTTAGCTCTTTATTAATTTATTAATACAACCAATTTTAATTTTAAATTTGTGAAGTCGTAATTATTTTGAGAAATTCCTTTTTAGAGCGACTCCTAAAATTGGATGGAAGGAAAATAACTTCTTGCGTTCTCTTTTACTTGTTATTTATTATTAATTAAATTTTTATTTTTACTTGTCACTTTTAACATATTAAAAAAAGATAAATTTTATTTTCTAATTTTATCCTTAGTATTAGTAGTCTTTTCTACAAATTAATTTCACGACACAATAGTAAACATCATTTAATAAGGATACTATGATAAAATAATTATATTAATAATTATTTTTTTGATTGATATGTCAAATCAGAACACGACAAGTAAAAACGAACCAAGGGAGTAACAAAAAGGTCCAAGCATTCACATTTGATGTTAAAAAAACATGAGAATAGTCGATCTAAGCGGAAAAAAATGTAGTTTTATGGTTTTTGAAAACATAAAAGAATTCACATTAAAAAAAGGTTTTTAATAAAAATTGTTAGTTTTTTAAGAGGTGTGAACGAAAAATGAATGTGTTTTTTTGAAAAGACATTAAGAGAAATAATGCAATTTAAATAGACACCTTCTCAGTTTGAATGATTATGACCTTTCCAATGGATTGTAATTTTTTTGAAAAGTTGCACTTTTTTTTTGAAGAGTTGTACCTTTATGAATAGGTGCACCTTTCTGAACCATTGTTTCTCTTCATGAAGCAACAACTTGATCACTATAAATACTTAATTTTTTTCTCAAGTACATACATGAAATTTTGAAGTCAAAGTACTTTTTTCTTGAAAAACTCTAGTGTGATTTGCTACCATTGAGTGCGTTCGTTGTTCTACAGAGTTTGAGGTACCGCTATCTGGTCGAAGTGATTCACTTTATTCTGAGAGGTTATATTCCATAACCTCGAATACTTGAGGAAAATAATTTCGTTAAGGACACACCATGAATTCAATAAACTTGAATCTCAAATCTTCGTCTCTTTCTAAACGTTTGATTTTTGCTATTTTTCAGAAAATATTGAACTTGATTTTGTAGATGGTCATAAGTTGTATTGAACTAATTATTGAATTTCACTGTTATGAATACAAAGTTACAAGTTCATTTGATTGTTCATATGTTATTTTGAACATGTATTTAAAATACTTGTAGGAAAATACTGATTTTACTAGCCCGAAAAAATAACAATCTTAAAGAAGTTATAAAAATACTTATTTTTTGTGCTTGTTTGGTGAAATAAAAATATCATCATTTATAAATCAAGTACTTGATTAATCTGTATTGGAACTAATTTTATGGAGACTAAAATTTTATGATTTCTACTCTCTCGGTTAGAAGAATATAAAAATTTCACCGAGAAATTAGATTGAAAATTCGGTTTGAAGAATATACAAACTTCACTGAGAAATTGAATTGGGAGATCGATTCGAAGAATATAAAAATTTTACTGATTTGTCAAACACTTTGTATTAATTTTTGGAAATTATAACATATGATTTTATACTCCATTTGAATTTGATTCTAATTTGAAGAATACAGAAACTTCGTCAGGTCTCTAAGTTCGTTCAGTTAACGATGTGAAGACATAAAAACTTCATCGTTGACTAGAAATAAATTATTTACAGATTAAATATTTATTGTTAATATTCTAAAATACTAGAGTGTTTGTCAAAGATTTACAGAAAAATGATGAATGAAACTGAGCAACAATTAATTCGATTATAATCATGCTTTTTCAACGACAATCAATATTGGGTCATCAAGATATTCAGATGTTGTTCTAGCCAGCAATAACAGAGACATCGAAATTTTTTTCTAGTGTTAACTTCAAAAAATGATAGACCAAATTTGAGATGAAAGATTCATAAGTAGAGATACTTATGTTCCTGAAAAACAAATATTTGAAAATCAATTATCTGATTTGAAAGATCTTGTGATTCATCTCAAGATATAAGAGGACAATAAGTTGCGTAGAAATCAACAATTATGGGTGCAAATCTAGTTAAAGATAATGCTACACATAATAAGATGATGAAGAAGTCTTTTGGACAAGAAAAAGAGTAAAACAAGAAAATGTCCAAAGACAAGTGCCACAATTATAGTGAATTTGATCACAAAGATCTCAATTGTTATGTTTTGTAGAAGAACAAGAAAAAAATCAGATAAACATGATAGAAGTAACTGAAAAAATTGAAAACATGTGTGATTCAGGAGCCACTCGACATATTTGTGCCGAGAAAGAAGCTATCACTACTTATGATTCCACTGGTACCAAAGACATCGCTACTTATGATACCGTAGATACCAAAGAAATGATCTTCATGAAAAATACTGAAACAACCAAGGTTGAAGAAAGTGGAAAGATATCATTAAAAATGAATTCCAGCAAGATATTGACTCTCAATAATGTTCATCATGTTTGTACTATTAGGAAGAACTTAGTATCAACAATACTTCTCATCAAAAATAAATTTTAGTGTGTGTTTATTTCGAAGAAAATTATTATAAGCAAGAATGAAATGTTTGTAGGAAAGGGCTACCTCAATGAGGACCTTTTCAAACTTGATGTAATGACTGTTGAAATGAATAAAACTAAAACTTCTTCATACTTGTTTAAGTCAAATGATTTGTGGCATAGTCGTTTAGGATATGTTAATTATAAAATATTGTAAAAATTAATTAGTTTAAAAGTGTTGCCTAACTTTGAGTGCAATAAATTTAAATGTCAAATATGTGTTGAATCAGAGTATGCTAAGCATCCATATAAATCTGTTGAAAGGAATTTCAGTCCCTTAAGACTTAATTCATACAGGCACTTATGATATGAATTCAACACCATATTGAAGTGAAAAAAGTATTTCATAACTTTTATTGACAATTGCACTAGATATTATTATGTTTATTTGCTAAATAGTAAGGATGAAATAATAGAAGCATTTAGGCAATATAAAACTGAAGTAGAAACCCAATTGGATAAAAAGATAAAAATGATAAGAAGTGACAGAGGTGCAGAGTATGAATCTCCTTTTGTAGAGGTTTGTTTGAAAATTAGAATTGTCTATTAAACTATAATTTCGTATTCACCTTAATTAAATGAAATTGCAAAAAAAAGAAAAATCAAATGTTGAATAAAATAATGAATGTCTTATTTATAAGTTTAGGTTTACCAAAAAATTTATGGGGAAAAACTATCGTTGTAGCTTATCGAATACTCAATTGAGTACCCCATAGTAAGATACAATCAATTCCATATGAGAAATGAAAAGAAGGTAAGCTTAACTTGAAATATTTCAAAGTATTGGTGTGTCTAGCCAAATGTAACATCCCGTATTTTGCTTGTAGTTGTTCTAAGTATATGGAACTTGGTATAGCCTTGTGGTATAGGTAAAGAATGAAATTTGTTATGTGAGTATTAATGGTGTAGATGGAATTATAGACGTTGCACATATATTTTAATGAGATGTGACCAAGTTAACGCCGACACAACTATTTAAACTTAGGATTGTAAGCTAGTATTTGAATCTAAAGTTTGAAGTGACCAAGTGTATACAAGTTTTAAATTAGAATAAAGGGATTAAGAACTGAAAATGGAGTAATTTGTTGAGGTGCTTGCTTGATTAAATTAAGCTAGTAGGTGAGTCACCTACTTGAGTTATATGAGCCAAGTTAATGGACCAAGTCCATGGATCGCAGATTTGGGCCTTTATTAGTATACTTATTTGGTCCCAAATTAAGTAAAAAAAGAAGAAAAATGGAGAAAAGGCCCAATGGTCAAATCTGCTAAGGCCCAATTTAATTGAGCCCAACTAAGAATTAAGTAAGTAGGTGCATCATCTACTTTGAAATTTTGAGCAGCTTGAACCCTTAAGTAGGTGCATCACCTACTTGGACCAATTTGACTAATTTTAAGGTCTAAAATATAGCTAAGGAGGTGGCCAAATAGGGCCTTTTAAGGCCAAGTTACTGGTCATTTTTCTTCATTTCTAAGTTACAAAAAGAGTATATTTCATAAATTCTCTCCACTCTCTCTAAAACAACAAGGAGCAACCCATTTTTCTTTCTAGGGTTCTTGAAGAAACCCCAACCTTTGCAAGACAAGGTAAGTGAAAACACTTATGGTTTAGCTTAATTATCTCATGGAAGATTAGGAAAACATGCTATAAGTTCTTAATTATTAATTCCTAGCAGAATATAAAACAAACTATTTGCTTACTTTTTTCTTTGTTATTAAGCGATCTCTTTTCTTCTTTGGTTTAAAGTGTGAAGGAAAGTGAAAGTTAAAGTTCTTGATAAGTTCAATTTAAAGGATAGGTTGCATAATTAAGGTAAGGTTACTGGCCCATTTTGTTCTCCTTATATATGAATTTGGGAAAGAATTATGGATGTGTTGTTATCGAGAACTCAATAGATGATGAGTTCAATAATTGATTGCTACAACAAAAAGGATTTAGGCTATTTTGTGGACTATTTTGTGTGTATATGTTGGGGACGCTAGGTTGATGTTGTGAAAAGGTGTAATTAGTTTGTATTCAAATATAGAAGAAAGGTATGGTGGTACACCACTGAACTAAAGGTTATATATATCTTCTGCCCATTCAGTTTCGTGTATTATTTGGAGGGTGTAATGAACCCAAAGTTGTGTTGGGGGATCTTATAAAAATATGTATGGTATGTGGATGTAATTGGAAAATAAAAGGGTTAAAATAATACCCTTAATAGATAAATTAAGGGCTTACTTCCCAACCACTATTTTGGTGAAGTTAAATAGCCCATCGGTTGGTTGTTAATATTAGTTTACCATAATTTTATTGTATATAAGTATTCCAAAAGGCGGGAAGTCAACTTGGGTTAGTATCGAAGTTGTATAACCAGGTATGTAAGGGATACTCTATTTGCACTCTTTGGCATGAAATCAGACATTTGTTCCATCAAGTAAGCTTCTAAGGTTATCCTATAACAAGTGATACATAATACGTTATTCCGACTCTCTAACATGGTAAAATACCTCAATACATGCTTATTATCAAACCTCCAAGTCTATTTTCACTAGAAAATTTCAGCAGTTCTCTGTTTGCTCAAATAAGATCCATGTGTTATTTTCAGCTCCTAAACACTTTATTTGTGTGCCAAAAACTCCCTTCCTTATTGTTGTTACATTAAGTGCCCATTTATATGTCTCTTATTGGTAGATTATTGTTTCAAGGTACCATAATGTTATGACCACCAAAGTAACAATTTAAAAGATTAAGTAAGTTAAGTAATGCAATTTGTATAACGAGTGGCAGCTCAAGGGCATAAGCCTAGCATAGGACGATCTTGATACCTTTATATATGGGTGGCATCTCAGGGGCATAAGCCTAGCATAGGCCGATCCCAATGTTCATATGTGGGTGGTAGCTCAGGGGCGTAAGACTATCATGGGTCGATCCCGATTTGTATATTTACCACTGATCAGCTGATCATTTGTATTATATGGCTTACAAAGATTTTGAAGTAAGAAAGGCAAAAATAAAGAAAAGAATGCAATGTACGTAGTCCCATAAGTATATATAAAGGTGGTACTAGTACTATATATATTTGTATCTGATTTTTATTGAACTCTTGTACCATGTGTTATTACCTTCAGCCTTACATAATCAGTACTGACGTCCCTCATGAGAGATTTGTATTTCATATTGCAGGCACAGGTGCTTCAGCTAATACATCTCGCTAGTAGGAGCACAGGCTATTCAGTGACTATTGGTGAGGTCCAGGTTGATTCAGAGCTTTTCGAGTCTGTTCCATATATTTTGGTATTGTGCTATTGTCAAATGTAGGGTGGGGGTTTGTCCCGACCCTAACTATGTCTATGTATCTTTTAAAGGCTTTATAGACTAATGTAAATTTAAACATGGTAGTGTCTTGTCTTTTAGATATTGTGGCCCCAACGGCCAAGTCTTGTATATATAGTTTTGTACTTTCCTACGTAGTTATTCTTATCAATGCATTATATCATATTTCTTAGAACCTTTGGTTGTCATAGTTACATGCATTAGAAGTATAAGGTTATGGATTGGTTTTCCCGGGCCTTCACGGATAAGGGTGCCTGTCCACTCTAATAGGATTTAAGGTGTGACAAAAGTGGTATCATAGCAAGTCATCCTAGGGAGTTTACAAAGTCGTGTCTATGTAGAGTCTTACTTATGGGTGTGTTGTGCACCACATCTATAAACAGGAGGCTATGGGACATTTAGAGGTTGTCTCTTTTTCTTCAAATCATAGATCATGTAATAGATCCCATGTTGTAGGTGAAGTCATAACCATTGAATCTATTTTTTTCCTCTTATTATAGCAAAGATGACGATTATAAGAAGGAGTAAGAATACAGGTAAGGGAGTAGACGTGGATACCAGAGAAGGGACCAGTAAGTCACCACCTAGATAAGCTAATCAAAGTGAGGCTCAATCTGAGTTTGCATCAAAAACTTCTTCTACTCCTCTATCTCCAGAAGAGCTAAGAAGAAGAAGAACCACATCCTCAGAACCACCTATTAATGCTACTAAGCAAGATCTAAGAAAAGCGGTGAAATTGTTGGATCGTATAGTTTTTGGACAAGACCAAGGAAAGACAATTCCAACCATAGGTTCTAGTGGTGCAGATAGGGTAGCTAGCCTACGGACACAGGATTTCCTTAAGCTAGATCCTCCTACATTCATCGGATTAGATATTAATGAAGACCCACAGGACTTTATTGATCAAATCCAAGGGCTCTAGATGTCATACATGTATCGGGTAAGGAAACAGTTGAGCTAGCGGCATATAGATTCAAATGAGAGGTTATATTTTGGTATGAAGATTAGAAATGATCTAGGGGTATTGATGCACCTTTAGCTACTTGGAAAGAGTTCAAAGAGGTATTTCGTTATCATTACCTTCCATTTGAGATTTGAGAAGCCCATGCAGATTAGTTCTAAATCTTCATCAAGGGAATATAAGCGTGAGGGAGTTCAACCTTCGATTTAACTTGTTGGCTAGGTATGCTCCTAATATAGTAGATACTATGGATGATAGGGTTCATCGATATGTAGATAGATTGGATCCATATTTGGTTAGAGATTGTACTATTAATGCTTTGAACAAAGACATTAACATAGCAAGGATACAAGATTTTACACAAAAAATAGAGAATCATAGGCAAAGAAGAACACAAGAATTGAAAAAAGGGTATTCCAAGAGGGCCAGATCTACGGGGTAGTTTGTGGCATCCCAAGGTGAGTTTAGGCCTCAAATTTCTAATAGGGAGCCTAGTCCATTATCTTCTTATCCTACAGCTAGTGCTCTACAACAGTTTCAAGGGTCCAAAGGCAATCAGTTTAGGAAGAAAAGTGAGAGTCATAGTTCACGAGAAATGGTGTATCAAGAGCAAGGGAGTATGGGCCAATTAATACCTCCCTAGAAACCATGTAGACATTGTGAAAATCTTTCTTTGGGTGTATTTCGGTTTGGGACAAATACTTATTTTTGGTGTGGCACCTCAGGGTATATGATGAGAGAATACCCACAAAGGGGTATGGGTGGTATGGTCTGACCTACTGGATCAACCATTGTATCATTATCATCATCAGTGCCTTCTTTAGGTAGGGGTATACAATATATGGTTAATGGTAGAGGTGCTAAAGGAGCAGCTAGATCTAGTGGAGTTCAGAATCGTACATATGCTTTAGTGGATCAATAAAATTTAGAGACTTCTCTGGATGTGGTTATAGGTACATTTTTCATATTTTGTTATAATGTATATGCATTAATTGATCCTAATTCTACATTATCACATGTCACTCCATTGGTTACTGGAAAATTCAAAAGAACACCAGAATTGCTAGTTAAGCCATTTGAAGTGTCTACACCGGTTAAAGAATCTATTGTATCTAGGAGAGTGTATTAAAATTGTGTAATAAATATTTGTGGTCACGATGCAATGGCTGACCTGGTTGAGTTAGAAATGGTAGATTTTGATGCTATAATGGGTACAGATTGGTTGGCTTCTTGTTATACCATAGTAGATTACCTAACTAAGAGGGTGTATTTCCATTTTCCAAGAGAGGCAACCCTTTAATAGAGGGGTAACATTAGTATGCCAAGAGGTAAATTTATTTCTTATTTTAAGGCATAAAAGGATGATTTCCCAGGGTTACATATATTATCTAGTTAGAGTGAAGGATACAGATGCAAAGCCACTAACTCTTCAAACTATTCCAGTGGTAAATGAATTTCCTGACGTATTTCTTAAATATCTTCTAGGTTTGCCTCCTGAATGAGAAGTGGAGTTTGGTATTGATGTGATTTCAGGTACTCAACCAATCTCAATTCCTCTATCTAGAATGGCCCCAACAAAATTACGGGAGTTGAAAGAGCTATTGAAAGACTTGCTAGACAAAGGATTCATAAGGCCTAGTATGTCCCCTTGGGGTGCACTAGTGTTATTTGTACGTAAGAAAGATGGATCATTGAGAATGTGTATTGACTACCAACAACTGAATAAGGTGACTATTAAGAACAAATATCCCCTTCTAAGAATTGATGATTTATTCGACCAGTTGTAAGGTGCCAAATATTTTTCAATGATTGATTTGAGGTCAGGTTACCACCAAGTAAGGGTCAAAGAGAAGGACATACCCAAGACAGCCTTTCAAACACGGTATGGTCATTATGAGTTTTTAGTCATGTCCTTTGGGCTAACTAATGCACCCGCAACTTTTATGGATTTAATCAATAGGGTGTTCAAGCCATTCTTAAATATGTTCGTGATAGTTTTTATAGATAATATTCTAGTTTATTGTAGATCAAAGGAAGACCATGTCAATCACTTATGACAGGTGTTACAGATTCTTCATGATCGTAAGCTATATGCAAAGTTCTCTAAATGTGAGTTTTGGTTAAAATTTGTTACATTCTTGGGTCATATTGTATCTGATGAAGGAATAAAGATTGATACTCATAAGATAAAAGCTGTTAAGAACTGGCCAAGACCTATAATGCCTATAGAGGTTCATAGTTTCCTTAGGTTGGTAGGTTATTATAGGAGGTTTGTTGAAGGGTTTTCTTCAATTTCTGCATTTTTAACAAAGCTAACACATAACGCGTCCAAGTTTCAATAGAATGATGCATGTGAAAGAAGTTTACAAGATCTGAAGAATAGGTTGACTTCTACACCCGTATTGGTACTTCAAGAAGGCACAGAAGGGTATGCAGTGTATTGTGATACTTCAAG
>NC_061116.1:71047923-71155941 GCF_002878395.1 Capsicum annuum
TTTTCTTCCTTGGTTTAAAGTGTGAAGGAAAGTGAAAGTTAAAGTTCTTGATGAGTTCAACTTAAGGATAAGTTGCAGAATTGAGGTAATTTGATTGCCCCATTTTCTTCTCCTCATATATGAATTTGGGAAAGAATTATGGATGTATTGTTATTGAGAACTCAATAGATGATGAGTTTAGTAATTAATTGCTACACAAAAGGGATTTGGGTTGTTTTGTGGACTGTTTTATGTGTATATGTTGGGTATGCCAGGTTGATGTTGGGGAAATGTGTAATTTGTTTGTATTGAAATATAAAAGAAGGGTGTGGTGGTATACCACCGAACTAATGGTTGTATACGTCTACTGCCCATTCTGTTTTGTGTATTGTTTGGAGGGTATAATGAACCCAAAGTTATGTCAGGGAATCTTATAAAAATATGTATGGTATATGGATGAAATTGGATAAGAAAAAGGTTAAAATAACACCTTTGATTGATAAATTAAGGGCTTACAGCCCGGTCACTATTTTGATGAAGTTAAATAGCCCAAATATGTCGGTTGGTTGCTAATATTAGTTTACCATATATTTTATGATAGATAATTAATTCAAAAGGTGGGAAGTCAAGTTGGGATAGTATCGGAGTTGTACAACCAGGTATGTAAGGCATACTCTATTTTGCACTCTTTGTCATGAAATCGAACATTCGTTCCATCAAGTAAGCTTTGAAGGCTATCCTATAACAAGTGATACATAATAGCGTATTATATCCCATGTAGCTAATAACCTAATTACCACTCTTTAACATGTCAAAACACCTCAATACATGCTTATTATCAAACCTGCACATCAATTTTCACTAGAAAATTTCAGGAGTTCTCTGTTTATTCAAATAAGATCCATGTGTTATTTTCAGCTCCTAAACCCTTCATTTTTGTGCCAATAGCTCCCCACCTTATTGTTGTTGCATTAAGTACCCATTTACATATCTCTTATTGGTAGATTATTTTTTCTAGGCACCATAATGTTATGACCACCAAAGTAACAATTTTAAAAGTTAAGTAAATTAAGTAACACAATCAGTAAAACGAGTGGTAGCTCAGGGGCATAAGCCTAACATGGGATGATCTCGATATCTTTATATATGGGTGGAAGCTCAGGGGCTTAAGCCTAGAATAGGACAATCCCAATGTTCATATGTGGGTGTCAACTCAGGGACGTAAGCCTAGCATGGGCCAATCCCGATTTATCTATTTACCACTGATCAGCTGGTCATTTGCATTATATGGCTTACAAAGATTTTGAAGTAAGAAAGGTAAAAATGATGAAAAGAATGTAATTTACATTGTCAACAAGTATATATAAAGGTGGTTTAGTAATACTTATACACTTGTATCTGAATTCTATTAAACTTTTGTACCATGTGTTGTTACCTTCAGCCTTATATATTCAGTACTGACGTCTCTCATGGAGGACCTGTATTTCATATGCAGGCATAGGTGCTTCATCTAATACACCTTGATAGTAGGAGCATAGGCTATTCCGTGACTATTGGTGAGCTCCTAGTTATTTTGGAGCTTGCGAAGTCTGTTCCATATATTTTGGTATTACATTATAGTCAAGAGTAGGGCGTGGGTTTTTCCCAACCTTAACTATGTCTATGTATCTTTTAGAGGCATTGTAGACTAATGTAAAGTTAAACATGGTAGTGTCTTTTCTTTTAGATGTTGTGGGCCCAACGGCCAAGTCTTATATATATAGTTTTGTGCTTGACTACGTAGTTATTCTCATTAATGCATTATATTATATTTGTCAGAACCTTTAGTTGTCGTAGTTACAGGCATGAGAAGTACAAGGTTATGTATTGGTTTACCCGGGCCTTCACACTATGGGTGCCTGTCCGCCTCAATAGGATTTGAGGCATGGCAAAAGTGGTATCAGAGAAGGTCATCCTAGGGAGTCTACAAAGCTGTGTCTATGTTGACTCTTTTTTATGGGTGTGTTGTGTAGCACATTTATAAACATGAGGCTATAGGACATTTAGGGGTTGTCTTTTTTTCTAAAAATCTTAGATCGTGCAATAGAGCCCATGTTGTAGGTGAAGTCATATTTAACCATTGAATCTATTTTTTAATTCTTCTTATAGTAAAGATGATGATTACAAGAAGGAGTAAGAGTATAGGTAAGCGAGTAGACGTGGCTGCAGTAGAACGGACCAGCAAGTCACCACCTATACAAGCTAATCAAAGTAAATCTCAAGCCGAGTTTGCAACACAAACTTTATCTACTCCTCCTTCTCCAAAAGATCTAAGGAGGAGAAGAACTACATCCTCAAAACCACCTATTAATGCTACAGAGCAAGATCTAAGAAATAAGGTGAAATTGTTGGCTCGTATAGTTGCTGGACAAGCTCAAGGATAAACTATTGCAACCACAGGTTTTACTGGTGCAGATAGGGTAGCTAGCCTACGGATATAGGATTTCCTTAAGCTAGATCCTCCTACATTCACCGAAAAAGATAATGATCAATACCCACAGGACTTTATTAATCAAATCCAAAGGGCTCTAGATGTCATGCATGTATCGGGTAAGAAGACAGATGAGCTAGCAGCATATAATTCAAAGGACAGGTTATATTTTTGTATGAAGGCCGAAAATGATCTAGGGGTATTGATGCACCTTTAGCTACTATGAAAGAGTTCAAATAGGTATTTCTTGATCATTACCTTCTATTTGATATTTAAGAAGCCCATGTGGATCAGTTGCTAAATCTTCACCAAGGGAATATGAGCTTGAGGGAGTACAACCTTCGATTTAACTCTTTGGCTAGGTATGCTCCTGATGTAGTAGCTACTATGGATGATAAGGTTCATCAATATGTGGATTTATTGGATCCAAATTTGGTTAGCGATTGTACTATTAATGTTTTGAATAAAGATATAGACATAGCAAGGATACAAGATTTTGCACAAAAAATGGAGGATCAGAGGCAAAGAAGAAGATCACAAGAATTAGAAAGAGGGTATTCCAAGAGGTCCAGATCTACGGGGCAGTTTATGGCATCCCAAGGTTAGTTTTGGCCTCGAATTTCTAATAGAGCAGCTAGGACATTATCTTCTTATCCTACAACTAGTGCTCTACCACAGTTTCAAAGGTCCAAAGGCAACCAGTTTACGCAGAGAAGTGAGAGTCAAAGTTCACAAGAAGTGGGTATCTAGAGAAAGGGAGTACGAGCCAATTAAGACCTCCCCAAAAACCATATTGAAAATATGAAAAACTTCTTTTGGGTGCATATCAATTTGGAACAAATGCTTGCTTTTGGTGTAGTACATCAGGCATATTATGAGAGAATGCTCACAAAGGGGCATGGGTGGTATGGAATGACCTACTGGATCAGCCGTTGCATCATCATCATTAGTGCTTTATTTAGGTAGGGGTGCATAGCCTATGGGTTGTGGTATAGTTGCTAAAGGAGCAACTAGCTCTAGTGTGGTTCAGAATCGTACATATGCTTTGGCGGATCAACAAAATTTATAGGCTTCTCCAAATATAGTTACAGGTACATTGTCCATATTTTCACATAATGTATATGAATTAATTGATCTGGGTTCTACATTATCATATGTCACTCCTTTGGTTACTATAAAATTCAAAATAATACCAGAATTGCTAGTTAAGGCATTTGAAGTGTCTAGGCCGGTTGGTAAATCTGTTATAGCTAGGAAAGTATATCAAAATTGTGTAATAACTATTTGTGGTCGCGATACAATGGCTGGCCTGGTTGAGTTAGAAATGGTATATTTTGATGCTATAATGGGTATAGATTGGTTGGCTTCTTGTTATGCCACAGTAGATTATCGAACTAAGAGTGTGTATTTCCATTTTCCAAGAGCGTTAGCCCTTTAATAGAAAGGTAACATTGGTGCATCAAGAGGTAAATTTATTTCTTATTTTAAGGTGAAAAGGATGATTTCCAAGGGTTAAATATATCATCTAGTTAGAGTAAAGGATACAGATGTGGATCCACTAACTCTTCAAACTATTCCAGGGGTAAATGAATTTCCTCAAGATCTTCTGGGTTTGCCTCTAGAACGAGAAGTGGAGTTTGGTATTGATGTGATTCCAGGTACTCAACCAATCTCAATTCCTCTGTATAGAATGGCCTTGACAGAATTATAAGAGTTGAAAGAGCAATTAAAAGACTTGCTAGAAAAAGGATTCATAATGCCTAGTACGTCTCCTTAGGGTGTACCAATGTTATTTTTGAGTAAGAAAGATGGCTTATTGAGAATGTGTATTGACTACCGACAACTGAATAGGTGACTATTAAGAACAAATATCCCCTTTCGAGAATTGATGACTTATTCATCCAGTTGCAAGGCGCCAAGTGATTTTCAAAGATTGATTTGAGGTTAGGTTACCACAAAGTGAGGGTCAAAGAGATTGACATACCCAAGATAGCCTTTTGAACATGGTATGGTAATTATGAGTTTCTAGTCATGTCCTATGAGCTAACTATTGCACTTGCAACTTTTATGGATTTTATGAATAGGGTGTTCAAGCCATTCTTAGATGTGCTCGTGATAGATTTTATAGATAATAATCTGGTTTATTCGAGATCAAAGAAAGATCATGTCAATCACTTATGATAGGTGTAAAAGATTCTTCATGATCATAAGCTATATGAAAAGTTCTCTAAATATGATTTTTCGTTAAAATCTGTGGAATGCTTGGGTCATATTGTATCTGATGAAGGAATAAATGTTGATACTAAAAAAATAAGAGCTGTGAAGAACTGACCAAGACCTATAATACCTATAGAGGTTCATAGTTTCCTTAGGTTGGTAGGTTATTATAGGAGGTTTGTTGAAGGGTTTTCTTCAATTTCAGCACCTTTAACAAAGCTAGCACACAAAGCGTCCAAGTTTCAATGGAATGATGCATGTGAAAGGAGTTTACAAGATCTGAAGAATAGGTTGACTTCTACACCCGTATTGGTGCTTCAAGAAGGCACAGAAGGGTATGCAGTGTATTGTGATACTTCAAGAATTAGCTTAGAATGTGTGTTAATGCAGCATGGTAAAATGATAGCATATGACTTAAGACAATTGCAGCCACATGAGAAAAATTATCCAACACATGATCTTGAGCTAGCAGTAGTTATATTTTCCTAAAAGATATGGTTCCACTACTTGTATGGGATTTATGTTGACGTATATACTGACCATAAGAGTTTGAAATGTATCATTAGCCAAAAAGATCTAAACTTGAGGCAGCGATGTGGCTAGAACTATTAAAAGGCTATGATTTTGATATCTTGTATCATCCGGGAAGAGCAAATGTGGTAGCAGATGCATTAAGTCATAAGAATATTGAACAGTCTATAGAAAGACAAGAGATGACTAAAGATCTGTATCAATAAGCCAATTTGGGGGTTCACCTTCTTGAAACTCTAAATAAAGGGCATATTGTGCATAATGCGGCAAAATCTTCATTCGTAGCTGAAGTGAAGGAGAAGAAATATGCAGACCCCATACTATTACAACTTAAAGAGAATGTACAATATGGTATGACAAAGGCATCTGAGCTTATGTAAGAGAGAGTACTTCGGTCCCAAAATAGATTGTATGTGCCAAATGTGGATATGATAAGAAAGAGGATTATGATAGAGGTACATCATTCAAGGTATTCCATCCATCCAGAATCAACTAAAATGTGTTATAATTTGAAAGAAATATATTGGTATGGGGTGAAATAAAGAAGAACATTGTAGAATTTATAGCTGAATGTCCAAATTGTCAAAGAGTTAAAGTAGAGCACCAAAATCCCCGGGGTTATATGCAATGTATAGATCTTCCAATTTAGAAGTGGGACATGATCAACATAGATTTTGTCACTGGTTTGCCTCGTACATCTCAGAAGTTTGATTCCATATGGGTAAGAGTTGATAGGCTTACCAAATTATCACACTTCTGCCGGTTAAGACCACTTACACAGTTGAAGAGTATGCAAAATTATATATCAAAGAGATAGTTCGACTACACGGAGTACCAGTATCTAGGATATTAGATAGGGGATCTCAATTTACTATAAATTTTTGGAAGTTTTTTCAGAGAAATTTGGGAACACAAGTTAATTTAAGTACAACTTTCCACCCTCAAACAGATGGACAACTGGAATGTACCATTCAAACACTTGAAGCTATGCTAAGATCTTGTGTATTGGACTTTAAAGGTGGTTGGGATGATCATTTACCTCTCATCTAGTTTGCCTATATCAATAGCTATCACTCAATCATCAAAATAGCACCATATGAAACTTTGTATGGAAGAAAGTGTAGATCACTAATTGGATGGTTTAAAGTTGGTGAAACTGGCTTGTTCTGGCTAGATCTTGTTCATCAAGATATGGAAAAGGTTAAAGTAATCCAACAGTGGCTAGAAACAGGCAAAAGTCAACACAAGTCATAGACAGATGTTAGAAGAAGGGGGCTAGAGTTTTCAATAGGTGATTGGGTATTCTTAAAGGTGTCACTAATAAAAGGGGTTATGAGATTTAGTAAGAAAGAAAAACTAATTCCACATTATATAGGCCCATATAAGATTACTCAATAATTTTACCAAGTCTCTTATGAGCTAGAACTACCCCAACTTTAAAAGTGCATTAGAGATTTATCTCATATTACTCCTACTGAAGATGTACAAGTTATGGTAGATCTCACTTATGAATAAATACCTATTTCTATCCTAGATCAACAAGTTAAGAAGTTAAGGAATAAATAAATATCTTCGATAAAAGTGCTTTGAAGAAACCAACAAGTAGAAGAAATAACATGGGAAGCTGAAGAAGCAATGAAATCTAAGTAACCCCTTTTGTTAAAATACGATGAGAGAGTTCAAGATGCTGAATTGGGGAAATAACAAGTATGTGTAATATATAGATACTACATGATAGCATGAGTATTAAACTTAGGCTTGAACTTGTTTTTGGTTGGTCAGTTATGCCAACATTCGAGGTAGAATGTTCCTGGGGGGGAGGGGAAGATGTAACATCCCATATTTTACTTGTACTTGTTATAATTATATGAAACTTGGTATAGCCTTGTGGTAAAGGTAACGAATGAAATTTGTTATGGGACTATTAATGGTGTAGATGGAATTAAAGTTGTTGATCATATGTTTTAATGAGATGTGACCAAGTTAACATCGATAAAACTAGAAAAACTTGGGATCATAAGCTAGTATTTGAATATAAAGTTTGAAGTGTCCTATTGTATACAAGTTTTATATTAGATTAAAAGGATTAAGAACTGAAAATAGAGTAATTTGTTGAGGTGCTTGGTTGACTTAATTACCTAGTAGGTGAGTCACCTACTTGAGTTAAATGGGCCAAGTTAATGGACAAAGTCCATGGATCAGATTTGGGCCTTTATTAATATACTTATTTGGGCCCAAATTAAGTAAAAGAAGATGGAAAATGGAGAAAAGGCCCAATGGTCAAATCATCCAAGGCCTAATTTAATTGAGCCCAACTAAGAATTAAGTAAGTAGGTACATCACCTACTTTGAAATTTTGAGCAGCTTCACCCTTAAGTAGGTTCATCACCTACTTGGTCCAATTTGATCAATTTTAAGGTCCAAACTGCAGCTATGGAGGTGTCCAAAATAGGGCCTTTATAAGGCCAAGTTGGTGGTTATTTTACTTCATTTCTAAGTCACAAAAAAGAGTATATTTCACAAATTCTCTCCACTCTCTGTAAAACAATAATAAGCAGCCCATTTTTCTTTCTAGGGTTCTTAAAGAAACCCCAACCTTTGCAAGCCAAGGTACGTGAAAACACTTATGGTTTAGCTTAATAATCTGATGGAGGATTAGAAAAACATTCTATAATTTCTTAATTTTTAATTCATGGCAGAATATAGAACAAGTTACTTGTTCACTTTTTTCTTTGTTATTAAGAGATCTCTTTTCTTCCTTGGTTTAAAGTGTGAAGGAAAGTGAAAGTTGAAGTTCTTGATGAGTTCCACTTAAAGGATAAGTTGCAGAATTGAGGTAAGTTAACTGCCCCAGTTTCTTCTCCTCATATATGAATTTGGGAAAGAATTATGAATGTGTTGTTATTGAGAACTCAATAGATGATGAGTTTAGTAATTGATTGCTACACAAAAGGGATTTGGTCTATTTTGTGGACTTTTTTATATGTATATGTTGGGGATGCCAGGTTGATGTTTGGAAAAAGGTGTAATTAGTTTGTATTGAAATATAGAAGAAGCGTGTGGTGGTAAACCACCGAACTAATGGTTGTATACGTCTACTGCCTATACTTTTCATGTATTGTTTGGAGGGTGTAATAAACCCAAAGTTGTGTCGGATGATCTTATAAGAATATGTATGGTATGTGGATGTAATTGGAGAAGAAAAGGGTTTAAATAACACCCTTGATTGATAGATTAAGGGCTTACTTCCTGGCCACTATTGGGTTTAGTTAAATAGCCCAAATGTGTCGATTGGTTGCTAATATTAGTTTACCATATATCTTATCATAGATAAGTAATCCAAAAGGTGGGAAGTTAAGTTGGGTTAGTATTGGAGTTGTACAACCAAGTATGTAAGGCATACTCTATTTTGCACTCTTTGGCATGAAATTAGACATTTGTTCCATCAAGTAAGCTTCCAAGGTTATCCTAAAACAAGTGATACCCAATAGCAGGATATTATATCCCTTGTAGACAATAACCTTGTTCCCACTCTCTAACATGTTAAAATACCTCAATACATACTTATTATAAAACCTGCACAAATATTTTCACTAGAAAATTTTAGTAGTCCTCCATTTACTCAAGTAAGATCCATGTGTTATTTTCAGCTCCTAAACACTTCATTTGTGTGCCAATAGCTCCATACCTCATTGTTTTTGCATTAAGTGCCCATTTATATGCCTCTTATTTGTAGATTATTATTTAAAGGTACCATAATTTTGTGACCACTAAGTAACAATCTTAAAGGTTAAGTAAATTAAATAACGCAATCTGTAAAATGAGTGGCAGCTCAGGGGCATAAGCCTAGCATGGTCCGATCTCGATACCTTTATATGTGGGTGGCAGCTTTGGGGTGTAAGCCTAGCATAAGGAAATCTCGATTTATCTATTTACCACTGATCAGCTGGTCATTTGCATTATATGGATTACAAATATTTTGAAGTAAGAAAGGTAAAAAAATAAAGAAAAGAATGTAATGTAAGTAGTCCTACAAGTACATATAAAGGTGGTCTACTAGTACTACTTATAAACTTGTATCTGATTTTTATTGAACTCTTGTACCATATGTTGTTACCTTCATCCTTACATATTCAGTACTAATATCTCTCATGGGGGACCTGTATTTTATACTGTAGGCATAAGTGCTTCAGCTAATACACCTCGCTAGTAGGAGCACAGGCTATTCAGTGACTATTGGTGAGCTTCAGGTTGATTCGGAGCTTTTCGAGTCTATTCCATATATTTTGGTATTGTGATGTAGTCAAGAGTAGGGCGGGGGTTTTTCCCGATGCTAACTATGTCTATGTATCTTTTAGAGGCTTTGTAGACTAATGTAAAGTTAAACATGGTAGTGTCTTGTCTTTTAGATGGTGTGGCCCCAAGGCAAAGTCTTGTATAGATAGTTTTGTGCTTGCCTAAGTAGTTATTTTCATCAATGTATTATATCATATTTGTCATAACCTCTGGTTGTCATAGTTACAAGCATTAGAAGTACAAGGTTATGGGTTGGTTCTCCCGGGCCTTCACGGCTATGGGTGCCTGTCCACTCCCATAGGATTTGAGGTGTTACACCAAAGTCCATGTTTCTATTTCCAAAAGGATGAAAATTAGGCTAAAGACTGTGGATTGTGATTTCACCGGATATGCTACAAACAATAAAACATATCGATTTTTTCATAAATCTGAACATCCTAATATCCATGATAATACGGTAATTAAATCAGATAATATTGAGCTCTTTGAATACATTTTTCTGTATAATACTAGACATGAGCTATCTAGTGAAAGATTTAAACGACCAAGAAATAATCCAAAAGAGAATGCACTTAATAAAGAGAATTCAAGGCATAGTAAGACACAAAGGACGTCGACCTCCTTAGGAACAAATTCTATAACATTTATTTTTGAAAATGAGTCTCAAATATTTAAAGAAGTGATATCATCTGTGAACTCATCCTTTTGAACAGAGACAGTTAATAGTAAAGGTGATTCAATCACGAGAATTCATATTTTAGAGTTAGTTGATCTTCCTCCAGAAAATAAACCTTTAGATTCTAAATAGATCTTCAAAAGGAAACAAAATTTTATGGTACTATTGACAAATACAAGGCAAGACTTGTTGCGAAAGACTTTAGACAAAAAGAAGATCTTGATTATTTTGAAACATACTCGTCAGTAACAAAAATAACATCTATTCGAATATTGGTTGCATTAGCTGTGGTATATGATCTTAGAATTCATCAAATGAATGTGATAGTTTTTTAAAATAAAGAGTTGGAGGAAGAAATTTATATGAAACAACCCGAGGGTTTTATGGTTTCTGACAAGAAAAGAAAACTGAGCAAACTTATTAAGTCACTATATGGACAAAAGCAAGTACCCAAACAATGGCATAAAAAATTTGACTAAACCATGTTGACAAATGAATTTAAGATAAATGAGTGTGATAAATGTGTTTACATTAAAGACACTCCAAATCACAAAGTCATTATTTGGTTGTATGCAGAGGACATGTTCATCATCAATAGAGACATTTCTAACATAAATGCCTACAAAATGAATGCTTGAGATCAATTTTAAAATGAAAGATCTTGGAGTTGCTGATGCGATCTTAGGGATATGAATTCATAGAACTCCATAAGGATTGTCATTATCACAGTCTCATTGCATTTAAAAGGTACATGAAAAGCTCAGGTATTTAAAGTTCAATATTACCAAGACACCATTGGATGTGAGCTTTGTACTTCAAAAGAATGAAGGCAAAACCGACTTATAATTGGAGTGTACAAGACAGTTGGAAAGTTTTGATGTATATCATGAATTGTACGTAATGAGTGGTGATTTTACCACTTATACGCACTAACTATTTATGTGCACAACCATGTTTGTAAAGTTAAATAAGACAAAATTGTTATTTAATGCACTAATCTCCATATTTTGTAGGTTTAAAATTAAGGAGAAAAGATTTGTATTGGAGCTCAAAAAGAGATCAAATGGATAAAAAAGGGCACAACTGGAGACCTGATGTTGTTCAGCCTTAGTTACTGCGACTGCGGTCATCATGTCATGGTCACGGTCAGTCAAAATAGTCAGTACAATGCGGTCACAGAATAGAATTGCGGTTGCGGTCAGACCTGCACGATCATGGTTATGCGGGAATATCCCCAATGGCATATTTGTAAGATCACATAGACAAATTCCAAACAATATTTAAGCTAAAATTATTTTTTCTTTGGGTATTTCTTACCTCATAAGATTTTTTGAATTGAAAACTTGAAACCCTAATTGGGCAAGTATGAAACTAATTTTTAAGGCTTGATTTCTTAGCATTTTTGTGAAGAATGAATGCTTTGGATAATTCTTATGGTATATCTCTCTTTACTTTCTTCATGAGTAGCTAAGTAATTCAGTTTTGGGATTATGTTGAACTAGAGTGTAATTTGTTTGTGGATATTGTTGTGTTTGCATAATTGTTAGTTGTTGAATAAGGATTTCACCATTTCTTGAGCTTATGAGTTGAAATTTGATGGGTGAAAGTCCCAAATCTTCAAATGGGTTTGATGGTGAAAAATCCAAACTCTAGAAATTCTTTATTATCCTCGAAAGAGGGATGAAGGTAAATATAAGGTAACCTATAACATCCTTAAAAGAGGGTTATAGGGGGGCAAGGCAATGGTGGACAATTAAGCCTATGGTTTTCTCACTTTTGCAATCTTAGAAATAAGTGTATTAGGAATGTAAATTTTGTCAAGACCATCATCCTACAAATAGGGATGCTTGATTGAGGTTTTGTGTGATCATAAATTTCACACTTGTTAGGTGCTCGAAAGAGCCAATGAGTGAAATTGTTGCAGTTTTATCGAAAGGTTAACCACAATGACCTTCGACCTAGCCTATCTTTTAGTTAACAACTAAATTTCATGCTGAACCATCATTAACCCACATACTTTTACCTTTAGGTAGACATAATCCAAAGATTTCTCCCAATATTGTTACTTAAAACAAATGTTTCATCTCTTGATCATTTGCTAAAGATTGTACAACAAGTTTCCAAACAAATCCTCCCATTTTATATTATATGTCATTTTTGTTAGCATTTTGGGTAACCTCATAGTAATTTGAGCACCCAATTCAAATTGGGTTACTTGACAATGAACGCCTCACCCCTCAATTAGGGGAGTGAGTTAAGCATTATCAAAATAGCATCGTTGTCGGGGAGTAAAATATAGATTTTGCTTGTATGGTGTCATTCTTACTTGGGAATACCCGGAGTGGTGTAATTTACTTTATATATTTTTTTTGAATATTTTGTACGTCATTAAAGTATAAACGGAGCAATGAGCGCTAATACAAGCAATATGATCCCCCTCGATGCCTCTCTTGATAATGAAGGCCAATTAAATGAAGCGGGACAAACAAGTGCAATTCGCATCCCGCCAACCAATCGAAATAGAATGTTTCATGTAACTAGAGTTATGCTTCACATATTGCAAATGAAATGGTTGTATGGGGGTCAAGCATATGAGGACCCGAATTTCCATTTGAAGAACTTTGTAGAAGTTTGTTTGCCATTTAACATGGCACATATTACACAAGAATCCATTCGGCCTCGACTTTTATCATTCTCACTTATAGGTGAGGCAGTTTTATAGTTTCTCTCACTTACACCTTGCTCAATTACATTATGGTAAGAGCTTACCATAGTGTTTTTTGATAGATACTTCCCACCATAAAAAATACTTCAAAAACGGGATGAGATTGTGAACTTCCGATAAATGAATAGAGAACCATTGTTTGAAGCTTGGGAGAGGCTTAATAGAAAGCTAGCCTAATTCCAAAATCATGAGGTCCTGGAAAAGTTGATCCTCAATATTTTCTGTAAGGCTCTTGATCTATTAAACAAAATGGTGGTGGATAATGCAGCGGACGACTCTATAGTGAGATTGCATCATCTTGTGGCCTTTCAATTGATAGGAGAAGTATAAAAACAAAATCGAGGTTGGTATACCTGATACCGAAGCTTCCAAAACCTCTTTTACTACCTCCGTGGAGGCTAATGAACAAAGAAAATTAGAAGAAGAAAAGGAGGACAATATGGCGAAAATGATGACTCAACTTGAGCTCTTGACGAAGCATGTTTATGGGTTCACCCGCGAAAGTGGTAAAAATCATAGCATCAAAATCTTATGAAGATTATGAAGAGGCAAAGAAGTTGGATGAAGAAATTTGGAACTTGGCAAACTACTCAGGGGGTTCCCGCCCTGCCTATCAAAGGCAAGATGGGAACCAAGGTTGGATGGATCGTGAGCAGGATCGAGATTGGAAAGATTGTGGATGTGATTATAACTGTTATATCCCTCCTCATGATCTATCTAAAGCCCAGGAATTTAGTGCCATTGATCCTAAAAAGTTCAAGATCGAGGATATGTTAAAAAGGATCTTGAGTAAAGTAGAAGGCACAGAAAATATGGTTCGTGAATTGAAGGGTAATTTCTCTAAACTCTCTCAAATGGTGGTGTCTCACTCTGCCTTTATAAAGTAATTGGAGACCCAAGTGGGGAAAATATCCATGCAATTAAATGCTAGACCTAGAGGTGGACTTTCGAGTGACACAATTGCTAACCCAAAGAACGACACTCAAGTCCTAGCAATTGTCACAAGGAGTGGAAAATCACTTGAGAAACCTTTTAGAGGAGACATAAGTGAGAATATGTCGAAGGACAAAGCAAAGGAGGTGACGCCTCAAAGAAGAGAGACAAATTATGAGAAAGAGATCAATGAAAGTAATGAGGAGGTGGTTGAAGTTGAAAGGCCACAAGTTGAAGAAAGACTAACCATCCAAGTTCCTCCCCTATTTCCTCCACATTTGCATAAAAAAAAGTAAAATGACAAATTGAGAAAGTTCATGGCCAAACTTCGTAACCTATCAATAAATATCCCATTGCTTGAGGCGATCCAAGAGATCCCGAGATATGCTAAGTTGATTAAAAATTTGATATCCAAGAAGAAACTTATTGAAGAAGACACTATTGAGGTCACTCATGGATGTAACGCTATGATAGATAACAAGGTTGCAGAAAAGAAAGATGACCATGGAGCATTCACTATTCCTTTCACAATTTGGATGCATGAATTTGAAAAATCTCTGTGTGACCTTGGTGCAAGCATCAAATTAATATATTTTGTCATATACAAGAAACTTGGTTTGGATACCCCGACGCCGACCTCTATGCGGTTCTTGATGTCGGACCAGTCTATAAAAAGGCCGGTGGGTATATTGTTTGATGTCCTTGTAAAAGTGGACAAGTTCTTTCTCCCAGCAGATTTTGTGGTATTGGACTGTGAAATAGACCATGAGGTGCCTATCATTCTTGGTCATCCTTTCTCGGCCACCGAGAGAACCATTGTCGATCTAGAGCTGGGGGAGATAAAATTTAGAGTGCAAGAAAATAAGGTCTCTTTCAAAACTTGCAAATCAAAGAATCAAACCTCGGAGTTGCAAGTAGTATCCATGGTGGATGTGGAAAATAAGAAGGTGATTGAGGAAGGGTCCAAAGACCTACTTTGAGAATGAAGGAAGGAAGACGTCGTACCACGATGATAACTAAAGCGCTAGGTGGGAGGCAACCTACAAATACCACAAGAGTGGCTTATATCCTTTTTGTTATATTTCTGTATGGTAGATGTTATTTTTTGCATATGAATAACCCATCCATTTATGGCACTATGGAGTGCATTGAATGAGCTTAAAAATGGAAAAGTGTGTAAATCTAAATTAAGAACTGAACAGGGGAGAAATATGTCAAAATTAATGTAAAATTCTGAACAGAGGAAAATAAGGGAGTAGAATTGCTCTCAGTTACCACGATCACGGTCCCTTGACCACGGTCACGACTACTTCAGTAATTTTGCCCCTAGTTTCCCTCATTTCCCTCATTTCCCTCACACTCCCTTTTAAGATTGTACTCTCTAATTTAGCCTAATTTCTGCCCAAGTTTGTTAGCTCTCAAATAGCATCCTTGCATCCCTTTGTATCATAACTCTAGTAGGAGACATGAATCTATGCCTTTACTTTTGAAAATAAGCCATAGAATGCATGATTAAGAAAGGACCTAAAATTTTGATTGTTATGCTTTCCATGTTGTCATACTTGGTACTGGTGTGATATTAGCTATGATTAAGGTGTGCACACAAGTAGGGAAATCATGAGTACCCAATGATGTGTGAAATAGGTAGACAAATGAGATATGCACACTAAGTGATTGATGAAATGCTCAAATAAACTTTCAATATTAATATTTGCTGTCTAAAGGGCACATTCACACACTTGTTAGCATTGTTCTAATGTTCTTTATATACATTCATAGTGTAGAACATACTAGTAGCTTAAATTTGGAAGAAATATGAACATGCAGAAATGACATGGAACCAACCTCAGGTAGCGCGACCGTGGTCATAGACCGTGATCGCAATCCTGACTCGCGATTACGGTAACTGAGGACAGTTTTCTGCCATGCCAAAAATCCTGCACTTTTAATTTTTAGTCAAGCAACACCAAGAGCCTAGTCTAATGAGCTTTACTGATCAATATAGCACAATGTGAATGAATAAAATGACATCCGATTCATGTCACCCGAGTGCCATATTCATTACTATAGTGATGTTTCGAGGACAAAGATGCTCTCGGAGAGAGGAATTTGCCTGGAAAATATGCCGAAGAAACTACTAGCATTTCATGACAAACTTAAAGCCATAGGGTGGTAGTGCTTTTCCCCATATCCATGCATTGTAAATGACAATGGGTCTGTGAATTTTTGTAAACATCAATGAAGTATGTTTTTTGAACCCACTCAATGTGATTGTCAAGATTCGGGGAAAACTGGTGAAAGTTGTGACTGAAAAAATCAATGATGTTTATAGGCTCAAGCAGGCAGACATAGGTGAATTCAAAGAAAAAGGGTGTAAATCAGAGAATTGGTTGGCCCAACGGCTATGCCCCGAAAAGGAACTCACATAGACAAAAACTAAAAACAATATTTCCATGAATGACTTCACTTCCAAGGCTTGGATATGGTTGAACATCATTTGTAGCTGAGTTTCTCCTTGCACCCATATGACAGCAGTCCTAGAATTGCATTCTAGGAAGTTTACATGCATTCTAGACAATATCTCTCTATATGTTGGTCAACTCATGGTTAATGAAATATATTATTTCAAGAAGAAAGGTGGTACACATCTATTCTTCCCCTCCTTGATTACAGAGCTTTGCAAAAAAGCAGGGGGTGGAAGAGTATGCTAGTGATACATGATCTTGGGTGTATTTATACGCCTAAGAACCATAATTTATCCATATTTTAACTATGTTTAGAGAACAAAGTGCCTAGTTTCTTATGTTTTTACTCTACTTCTATGTAATTGAGCTAACCGATGTGATTAGCATGATTTTAGGCATTAACAAGGTAGATGAAGATATTATGGGACTATAGAATACGAATGGCATATGACAAAAGAGAGAGTAGCAACCTGGACCAAATGTGGCACCTAGAAACTACAATCTGGACCAAATGTGGCGCCTAGAAACTATGTCCAAGACCAGTTTATCATTTATAATTAGTTCAGGGACCTAGAAGGCAATTATGAGAGATGAGATTATTAAAAGGCTTAATGCTGAATTTTTATGGATTATTTATTATTCTGTATTTTTTTTGGAGAGAGAAGAGAAGGGCGGCTTAGCTTGAGAGAGAAAGAGAGAGAGAAATGTTTTTTGCTCTTGCTCTCAGTATTCGCACACCAAGATCGTCTTCTAGTTTTTGGTATGATGAATATATTTATGATGATTTTTGTTTTATTCATGAGTAGCTAAGTTCATTAGTTAGGGTTATGGAAGCCTTGTAGCATACAATCTATTACTTTGGGTTTTGAATTCATTATGCATTGACTTGTTTATATCATACTCTCTTCGCTTATCTTGAATTCTCGTGGTTGTAAACATAGAGGATATGCCTTAAAATGCAACTTGTTTGAAAGAAAGGTTGTTTTTCAGAAAAGAGAGTAGTGATAAGAAAATAGGATTACCAACCCCTATTTCATAAGTTAATGCCTTAGCAGGATTAACTACTTGGAGATTTCATATTATTTTTAGTAAACGCTTTTGATTTGAGAGAACTAAAGTGAATTAGTCCTTGATGGTTGAGAAACACTAGGATTATGTTATTAAATACAATACATTTCTCTGTAAACATGATGTATGTATGACTTCGTAACACCCATAGTTAGAAAGTATTGAAAACTATAAGGTGGACATAACCCTAGCTTGCTCTTTCTCTGAATTTGAATACTACTACACTTATTTCATCTTGTTAAACTGAAACCATTAATTTGTGAACTGAATCAAATCCCCCTATTTATTTTACGGAAACGAATGATTAAAAGTCAAATAATCTGCATACAACTTAATTAGCACCATATTCCCTTGGGATTCGACCCCAACCTAGTTGGGTTATATATTTGACAATGACCGTTTACTCTCTCATAAGAGAGGTATAGTTTAGGCGTATCAATATATAGGTATGACGTAGTGCCCCCATCTACCCCTTGAAAATTCAAGGTGAAGGCGCACCCGGAAAAAGAAAGAAAAGAAAGATTTATTTGGAAAAGCCAGCATGCATTGAGCCCAAGTCTCATAGGCTATCCACCACAGGACCTATTAAGGATAGTAGAGTAAATATTGCCACCATCAAAGAGCTTGTGTCTAAATTACCCCAAGGATCGAGAGAGCCTTCTACCACTCATCATTCTTATGTGTCATATACCAATTATTTTATGTACAAGGAGGATCAAAAGAAGCAATAAGCCACCATTGATAAGCTTGAGAAGGCTAATTCCTCTTTGGCGGAGTCACATCGAGACCTCTAAATCACACATGAAAAAATAGTTACAAGGGAAAAGAAGAGGGATGAGGTTTTTATCATCATGTCGAAGGGTATGAAGGGCCTATGAAAGGTACTAAGACCCAAGGATAGACTTCCTTCTTCTTGGGTGGACAGTGACGATGAGGCCCCATTCTAGTTGTCCGATCTTAAGGAGGATGGTGGTGATATAGAGTCCGAAAGTGATAAAAACCCGTGATACAGTTTTAGGGAGCACCCTTATATCTCTTTTATCCTTGTTATTTGTACAGTGGGGACACTGCTACCTTTTCAGTTGTGGGTTCCTCCTTATTCCTTTAATATGGGCTTGTATTATTGATATTTATGCATACTTTTCTACTCCTTTGGATAATTCTTATTTTATTTGGGCTGTAATATTTGAGAACTCTAATAGGGCCTACATATGCATGTATTATTTACTTTGTTTTAGTGTGTCTTTATATTCTAGTCTTAATGATTGGGTTACTAACCATAGATAGAGGGAAAGTCTGAGTACTCGTGGCATCAAAGCCAAAAATGCTAGGGAAGTCTGAGTACCTATAACATTGATGTTTTCAAATCACATTCATACTAATTGGTAAAAATTGAGTAACCATGTGGGTGGTTTGCCCGTACGATAGTTTGCAATCTGAGACTATAACTTGAATTTTTTCCATGATTAGCAAATTATATATGGTGCGGATACAAAAGCAAATACCCTCTCTATCTAAAAATTTGGTAAAATTCAAAGGTATGGAGGTGAGTAACCTTGTGAGAAAACTTTCCCTCTTTTTATGACTCCAAAATAATAGAAATTGACCCTGGAAAAATAGCGAATACTCCATCTTTGTCACAAGTGGGTAGATCAATTGAACCTCCTTGACAACATTCGCATGCCATGTGTGAGAGCTTAATTGTCTACATCTTATGGTTGGTAAAATGATCAAAGTCCATCTTGTGGTTTTGGAAGCCCACTTTAGCCTAAAAATCCTACCAATACATAAGAGTTACCCCTAGTCACCCTCTTTGAGCCTTTGGACCTTTCTTTGGAAAATGCATTATAGTCGTAACCCTTCTATTTATCCTTTGAATCCTATACTCTTTGAACTTAGGAATACTAATTGAAGCCAAAAGCCTAAGTTGGGGGTGGTAGAAAGAGAAAGAAAGTATAGTTGAGCCACAAAGTCATTAGAAAGTGCCTACAAGCTTAAACAAATAAGAATTTTTCTTTGAAGGAAGAGATGGTCCATCAAAAGATTGCATCACATGAAGCTTGATGCAAGCTAAAAGAGTGAATAAGAAGAGGTGAAAAGAACT
Source organism: Capsicum annuum (assembly GCF_002878395.1). Classification (NCBI taxonomy): domain Eukaryota; kingdom Viridiplantae; phylum Streptophyta; class Magnoliopsida; order Solanales; family Solanaceae; genus Capsicum; species Capsicum annuum. The sequence continues at coordinate 71,067,388 of NC_061116.1, forward strand.
TTGGTAAAAAAAGGGGCGGGCGGGAAGGGCAGAAAATAGGCAAAATAGTAAAGTGAAAAGAAGTGGCCTAATAAGAAAGCATAAAAAAAGTGATGTAGAAGTTCAAGAAGGGTTTATCCTTACTGTCCTAAGTTGATATCCTACCCTACCCCTAACCTACATTACTAGCTCAAATAAGCCCTTTGTAATTCTCAACCAAGTGTGGTCATGTTTGTGGTGATTGAAAATAGGGGCAAGCTTATGGCATGGTACTTGTTAACATGGAGAATTTCTTGAGAGAGTGAGTGTTTGCACTTAAAATTATTTGTTGCTCGATTGGTAGCTAGGCATGTGAAATCTTCTTTCTTGGAAGGAGGCATATGAACAACTTGAGGTGGGTGAAGCTGTCATCTTCCGCATGATGAGATAAAAAGAGATTTAACATGGTGTGGTTAACAAGTGAGTCATTTCTAGAGTTTTAGTAGTGTTGTGCGGTTGCTCCTCGAAGTCTATTATATCCTTTGCTATTCCATTTTATGATGAAGGGAATTATTAAAATCCTCTTACCCATGCGTGAATAGCTTTTTGTGGTTGCAATCAAGTTTGAGCCTTCATGAACATTGGGAACTAACATGGGGAGTTGTCTCATAGTAAAAGATGGTGCTGCTTGAGGACAAGGAAGCTTCTAAGTTAGGGGTGTTAACGAGTGGTGATTTTACCACTTATACGCACTAACTATTTTTGTGCACAACCATGTTTGTAAAGTTAAATAAGACAAAATTGTTATTTAATACACTGATCTCCATATTTTGCAGGTCTAAAATTGAGGAGGAAAGATATGGATTGGAGCTCAAAAAGAAGTCAACGGATAAAAAAAAGTACAGTTGGAGACTTTATACTATTCAGCCTCAGTTACCGCGATCGCGGTCGTTATGCTGCCATCGCGGTCAGTCAAGATGGTCAGCACAATATGGTCGCAGAACAGAACCACGACCGCATAACTACGATGGCGGTCAGACCTATACGATTGCGGTTATGCTAGAATATCCCTAAGGACAGTTTTGTAATATTGTATAGATGAATTCTAAACAATATATAAGCACAAACCCTTCTTCTTTGAGTATTGCTTACCTTATAAGATTTTTTGAATCGAAAGCTTGAAACCCTAATTGGGTAAGTGTGTAACTAATTTTTTAAGGCTTGATTTCTTAGAATTTTTATGAAGAATGAGTGCTTTGGATAATCCATATGGTATATCTCTCTTTACTTCATGAGTAGCTAAGTAATTCAGTCTTGGGATTATTTTGAACTATAGTGTAATTTGTGTGTAGGTATTGTTGTGTTTGCATAATTGTTAGTTGTTGAGTGAGGATTTCACCATTGCATAAGCTTATGAGTTATTTGATGGGTGAAAGCCCTTAAATCTCCTAATGGGTTTGATGAGTGAAAATCCCAAACTCTAGAAATCCTTTATCATCCTCAAAAGAGTGATGAAGGTAAATATGAGGTAACTCATAACATCCTTGAAATAGGGTTATCGGGGGACAAGGCAATGGTGGACAATTAAGCCTCTGATTTGCTCCCTTTTGCAATCTTAGAAATAAGTGTATTAGGAATGTAAATCATGTCAAGAGCATAATCCTAAATACAGAGATGCTTGATTAAGGTTTTGGGTGATTACGAATTTCACACTTGTTAGGTGCTCGAAAGAGCCAATGGGTGAAACCGTTGTGGTTTTATCGAAAGATTAACTTGAATGGCCTTAAACCTAGACTATCCTTTACTTAACAACTAAATTTCATTCTAAACCATCATTAACTCATATACTTTTACCTTTAGGTAGACATAATCCCAAGATTTCCCCCAATATTATTGCTTAAATTAAAAGTGTCATCTCTTAATCATTTGATAAAGATTATAAAACAAGTTTCCAAACAAATCCCCCCATTTATTTTGCATGTCATTTTTCTTAGCATTCCATGTACCCTCGTAGTAATTTGAGCACCCATAGGGTTTGAAGTCTATAATTCACTCTTTGAGATTTGACCCTAATTCAAAATGGATTACTTGACAACGACTGCCTCACCCCTTAATTATGAGAGTGAGTTGAGCATTATCAGTATACAATCAGACACAACATGTGTTATTCATAAATTAAGTTGGTACATAAGTAACCAATCAATCTTATTAGATAAAAATAAAAAGAGTTATGGGGTATCTAAACATACTCTAGGCTATGCTTTGCGTTATAACAAATATCCTGCAGTGATTGTAGGATAAAGTGATGCAAATTGAATCACCAAATCAAATAAAATAAAATAAAATTCACTAGTGGATATATATTTATTCTAGTTGGTGAAGAAGTCTCCTAAAATCATCCAATAGACATGTATTGCCCGCTCTATAATGAAATATGAATTTATCGCATTAGATAAAGCCGATGAAGAAGACGAATGTCTCCATAATTTCTTGAAAGATTTTTCTTATTGGCTTAAACCTTTGGCACCAATATACATATACTGTGATAGCCAAGCTCAAATAGGTAGTTCAAGGAGTATGGTGTATAATGGTAAATCTCATCATAAAGATGGAGACATAATATCGTTAGAGAACTGCTTTGTAGTGGAAATATTACAATTGACTGTATGAGGTCAAAGGATAATGTGTCTGATTCATTTTTTAAAATGCCTATTTGAAGAGGGATTTGAGAGATCATTGAAGGAAATGAATTTACGGTCTAGGACAACTCATCACAACGGTAACTCTACCTAGAAGACTGGAGGTCCCAAGAGCTAGGTTCAAGGAGATCAAACAAAGTTGTGAATGGTGGTTAAACATTATTAATATACTTAATCCATTTTCATGTTGAAGACAATGTTCAAATAATAAGGATAAGTCTTATGGTTTGAAGGTTTTAAATGATTTCTAAGTTTGATAGGTTTAATCAAATAGTTTAATTTATAGGCTTAAACATTAAGGAATCACCTATATAAGGGTGAAGTGGAAGCCACTTCTAGGAGAATGATAGTAAAGGTCTATTTTCTAGGCTCACATGAAATCAAATAGTGTTCGTGAGTGAAATAAACAAAATCGTGAAAATCGTAAATGGTAAAACACTGATTGTGTGACTTGTTTGTCTAGGTGTACATTAAAGTTTGATGGTTCCAACATATCATATCTACCGGTTTATCGAGTTCATCCAATGCAAGTTCACTAAGGAAAGATCAAAGGTAAACCTACTTATCCAGATGCAAATAGTTTTTATTTGTGGATCACACACTTGACTGTATATTTCTTGATAAAATAGTCATTCTTCATTCATGTAGGGGATTGTTATCTTTTTAAGAGGTATGAATGATAACTCTTAAATTACACTCTTGAATGGGTGTAAGCAATCATTGGCAATACAATAACCCATCTTAGGTTAGGGTTGAATCCATAAGGAGTGAAAGCATAAAATACAAAACTCAAAAGTGTTGATAGTCTACTAAAAGACGACCCATAATATGAATGAAATAAGCATAAATATGAAATAAGGGAATTAGTTTGAATGTGTTTATAATCCCAACAATTTGAATTTTAGAGCACTATCTTGACATTGAAAAATACGAAGAGTGAATTCAATTGGAAATAGGCCTTGGGGTTCTGCAATTTTAGATGTGGGTTCATCATGGAGACTTGACAATTTTTCAACTTTAGCTAAAAGTCATGAGCAGGCTAGATGTCAATCTATGGATGGTAATCTTTCAATTATGACATCAAATTTCACAAATAGGTTCTTTTGAACACCTCACAAGTGTGACAATTTTGCACATCTATTGCCTCAATTGACATCCTTATGTCTAAGAGATGTCATTAAATGAAATCATTCAAGTTATTGGTTGCATTTTTTTCACCCATATCCCCTCTTTCAAGGATGACATGGGTTCAAGGGTGGTTGGAGTTTGCAACCCCCAACTCTTAGTTAAATTATGGAATAAATGCAACACCCACCATAAATAACTATTAGGAGAATAAATAGCTAACACTCATGCAGTTCCACAACCTAAACAAACATAACCCCAAGGTTTAGAATTAGCTACTCATAGATAAAAAGGGTAGAAATATACCAAAGTTATCATTGACTTCATCCATGAGAAATAAAGAGAACGTAGTTCTAACAAATTTTCAATGGAGAATCACTAATTCTTCTTTTTGGGAATCACTCACACATAGTTTTCACTCAAGAATAATTCTTCTAAGATGTAAAAATAGGTCATAAGATAAAAAGATAGAAGCTTGGTCTTGGAAAATGAGCTAGAAACCCTTCTATATGCCCCACTTGAACATTTGACAAAATTACAAAATTGTCACCTTGCTCTTGATCTGCTTGAGCGGATCCAAAGCAGATGGAGAGTAGATAGAGAACAGATGGAAAGCAGCTCCAAAGCAGATGTAAGGCAGATGCAAAGCGGGTGGTTTCATTCTTTCACATTCGGCCTCTTGTTTACTTGGATGACTTGCTCATCTTTATTTTTAATTTTTACCTACACAAATGAGCATTAAGTAAGAGATTACCATCAAATCAACAGAAAAGCATGATAATTTAGGCCTAAAAGGTGCTAGCAACTTGTCAAATTAATGACTTATCAAACCCCCAAACTTAAACTAATGCTTGTCCTCAAGAAACCAAGAATAATTCAATAAGATAGGGTATTTAATTGAAATTCACTCAAAAGAAGGCTATTCTAAAGGAAAAAAGCTAACAAAGATCTACAAACACTTTCCAAGCATGTCATGGCAACAAGTAAACCAAAAATTTTTAATAAGCACATATTTATGTAGCAAAGATGCAAGTTTGTATCAAATGAACTTTCCAAATCACAAAGGATCTTAAGATAAGACTTAAAATCTTCAAAGATTGTCTCAATCTTCACAAGGCAACTTACTTCACTCATTTATCCAAAACATTAGAAAAACTTCACCCTCTACCCAAAATTACCGATGCTGCTCACATGTAAGAGTTACTCCACACACCAAAGACATTTTACTTTATAAAGGAGTTCAAATAAAGGAAAAATTCACACTCACTCTCACAGAGAAATTCAAGTACATTGAATAGAACCATAGTCTTGCCCTTTGCGTTTTCACCACTAGTGTAGATTTACTTAGTTTGGTATCACTAAGGTCTTGTGGGTCAAGATGAAGGTTTAAGGTGTGGGAAGGAATATATATGGATCAAGTATCTTAAATACCTCCTTTAATACAATTTCTCAATCCTTTCTTCCCCTAAAATTTTCAAGCTACCCACCTTGTTCTTCTTCAAATCATTTCCCATATTTTCCTAACTTTTTGTTTAACATTTACTAAACAAGTCAAATCCACCACTTTCTTTCTTTACTTCTTTGACTTTTTTCAAGAGATTTTCCACCTATATGCCCTTCTTAGCCGCCGACTCATCCAAATTTTTCTTTTTTTTCAAGTTCTATGGGCTAGGCTATTCAACTTTATCATCAAGAACATCTCTTGTCTTTTAAGCACATGTGTTGACAACCTTACATACACTTTTCTTGTCTTTTCTTTGATCATCTTCTCCCAAATACATAGCCCCCCAAACATAGGATTTTGGCTATAATCTTTTATTCAAAATATTGCAACGTATCAAAGGAGTTTAAGTGCCAAAAGAGAGGTTTTCAAAAGGGTTTAGGTATTTTAGCATGGTTATCTTTGCAATAAGAAATAAACATGGGCAAAAAGGCTCAAATGGGTTAACTAGGCAATAATGTTAAAGTGGGACTTTGGCTATGTAATGGGTCAAAAAGGGCCTCGGGTCATCCTCCAAACCAAGTTTGCCTAGAATTTTGCTTTGAATACACTTGGGCCAAGTTCTAGACTACACATATGTACAAGAATTGATCAAAAATCTCATCACACATGGCATCGTACTCATTGGGTAAAAAGATAGTCTCCTAATTAATTTGAGAAATTTGAGCTTCATAAGTTACTCTGAGTTAAAGACTCATTCTTGTAAAGAGAGAGCCAAAAATTGAGTTTAATGATCTCACTCAAAAGAAAGATCAAAACTTCCTTGATCTTAAAACTATATTTTCAGTTTTTCTCAAAAACATTTTATTCGTTGTCAATGACATTTTGAAAGTATTTTTGAATTTTCGCTTCTTCCTAGTTAACTAAAATGACTAGATACTTCACCTAAGGATGTCGCCATGTCATCCATCATGGGTTAATTACCACTCGGTTTGACTAAAAAACTAAACTAAAATAAAAACAAAAAATCAAAAGGAAGAGAAAACAAAATTTTGCTCCCTAGGAAAGAACCGAGTTTCAAAGAAAACCCTTGGAATTTATTAGACACGTATATACAAAAGACGACAAGAGCAATGTGCATAGTCAGATAACATATTTTAGTTAAGCGCATGACACAAATTCAACAACAGAAAGAGAATATTTGACATTATTATCAAAATGCTCGATAAGGGCCCATCCAAAGTAATGTCAATAAAAATTAAAAAAACATGCCCCACAAGGGCTAAAGTAAATAAACATGACAAAATGTAATGTGTACACACAAATATCAAAGTGATAACATAGAGTATGTCCCCACAATTTGTCCAACCATATTCCATAAAGTGAAACAATAGGTACCAATCATCGAACAAATAATAAAAATGCTAAAAATGCCCCACCTCCAACTAAAGACATTGCATTGTACCCAATGGAAAATTAAAATAGAGTACAGGAGGGTAAAGACTCCCTATGGCACACTAGGCGCTCGGATCCTTATCGGTGAATGATCGCATTGCCTCAATAGAAACCTCATCATACCGGGCTCCTCTCATTGAGTCTTCTATGAAGGGTGACTCATCATCATGTCGAGCCCCAACTATCCGTGCATGCTCCTTATCCCTGGATAATCCCAAAGTGAACTCAACCTGTCGGGCCTCAGGTAGCCCCTCTATAAGATAAACCTTAGCCTCATCATTAATGTCCTCATGACCCTCTCTACAAAAATTATCAAATGGAAGTACTGGGATAGAAGTCTTCGATGGGAAATCAATCTCCGCCTCATCAAGACCAAAGAAAGGCTGTCCGGAGTGAAACTCCCCCCGTAAACTATCAAGGTCTACCCTTATAAATGCCACCCCCTCACAATATCCCTTTTCTTCAAGCGTGGCCACTCATTGCTCTAACTTTTCTATGCGGGCACGTAGAGGTGCTATAGTATCCTGAATAAACTGGGGAATGTCCAATCGGGTAAAAGTAGAATTATTTGCCAAAGTCATGAAAACAACCTTAGCAAATAACACCGTATAAGATCGTACCAGTTTTGTAGGCCGAGGTAGTGATGCGGTGCTTGATGATGGAGGAGTATCGGTGGAATCATGATGAGTCTTAACATCAAGTGTAGAATTCGAAGGGATCTCCATTTTCTCTGAGCTCGACAACCCTTTCGTACCCGAGTCTACCAAAACCAAAATTTTTCTCTTTATGCCCGTGGGGTTATCCTCATCATTGCATGTGTGATGTCAATGAATTTGGTGCATATAACCCATCTATCAATCTTAGAGAGTAGCAGGACTTTAAACAGAAGGCAAAACATAGATATGAGTGTCGGAAAGGGCAATAAAGTGCCCGATTTCTTTGACCTTAACTTCATCATCTTCGCTATCAAATCTTCCAGATTAATAGAGATTTTATCCATGATGCATCTGACTATGGTAGCCTTATCAATCGTGACATCTTGGTTATTTCTTAAGGGAAGTAGATGGTTACCAACAAATTCAAGCCAATGTTTGGGTTGAACCAAAAGATCTCTTCTCCTGCTTTGACCTTCACCATTAGCCCATGGAGGAAGAACCTTATAAATCACCCTATCAAGCCATAAAAAAATTTGACATCCCCCAAATATACCCTTCTTGTAGTTCATCGTAGAATCTAAGTCACAAGGAAAATAGAGCTTATTTATCTCCGAGGTCATGCAAGGGACTTCCACCCTCGAAATAGTATACTCTTGAGATACGTTGTTTGGCAATTGCCATTTTATATTTTTGTTCATTGTGCCAAACAACATAGGAAGCATGGAATTTCCAAACAATTTTTGGGAAGTAGAATAGTGGGTGAGTGGAAGGCGTCGTATCTATGAAGATTTCCTATACCTATTCTTTAACCTCAACGAGGATTTTAGGTAAATGGGTGTTAACTTCCTTCATTCTAAAGACCTTCTCAGGACTAAAGCCCTGAGTAGTTACCCAATTATCATATAACTCCTTTACACCATTCACACTAAACAAAATTTAATCAACTTCCTTTCCATCCTCCTGTGTACGATCAATGGTATCTTGGACATCTGGGACTTTTGGAATATCTTTGGAGACCAGTTCTTTTCCCCTTGCGGAAGTAGATTTTTCTTTGCCTTTAACCGGGGCATTACCCTTTCTAGCTTCTCATGGAAAGTTCTTCCTGGGAGACATACCTATGAGAAAGAAACATAACAAAACCAAAACAAAAGAGAAAAGGTAAAATATGCATTTGGAATTTTGTATGTTAAGAAAGAAAATTAAAGATAAGAAACGAGAATTTTTGCTTGATAAAAGCAAGGTAACTTCATCATTAGAATCCATGGGATTCATTCATTACAACACTTACTCATTTGGGCTCTAAATTATCTCACATTCTTAACATTTCACAAAACTAGTTCATAGGAAATCCATAACCTCCAACGGAAACAAGAATGACCAATACCCATAAGAATGATGTCGTCCAATCTATCATAAGGCAAGGCAAGCATTCATGTCTCCTGGTTAGGCATTGTGACCAACAAGAACCATGGATGCCATATTTTTGAACAAACTCCCTCAACTAATGACTATCATTTATTTTTAGGATCAATTGGAATAAAAATTATGCATAAAAAATGACACATTATGCCCTAAGGAAAATCACATTGGGCATTACAAGCATACAAGACATTCCTCTATTATTGTCATTTCAACAATCACATCATGGGTATGCCAACTAAGAATTTTGAGAAAGAGAATAGAAGCACAAGAGAGCAAGCTCATCTCACCAAATCATCTCCAAACACATTCAAAGTGATCATATTACCATACTTGAGCCACCAACTACACAAAATAAGCAAGAAATGTTTAATGGGCATTTTGTCAAACATATGGTGCACTAGTTTCATTTAAGAGAGTATCATTAGTCAAACAAGTGAAACAAGGCCCCAATGACAATATAAGGAATCCAACAAGTAAAAATCATCCCAATAAACTTCACACAAACCAAATTCAAGTGATCAATCATCATGAGGTATAAAGTACAATGTCTATTTTTAAGAGAATTTAAATTCACTGCTTGTTAGCTCAATTGTTGGTAAGGAAAAAGAGAAAGTTGACTGTGAGAGAAAATAAGCCATAGAAAAGAGTTGTAAATAAAATTGCTTGTGTGTTACTGCTTTTGGCGCTTTGTATTTTTTCAAGTGTTTAAAGAGATTTTGGGTTAACCGAGTCGGGTCAGCCCAACAAGTTTGACCCATTATGAAGTTTCAACATTTTTTAAACTTACTTGCATCCCATTTACTTTGCATATGCGGCTGGACTGCTTAAGCAGTATCAGTGCAGATCGAGACAGAATGCAACAGCTTGCCTTGCATCCAACATATATTTGGCCAATGCCTAGACTACTGTAGCAAGTTCAACACTTGTCCAGGTAGTAAACTTCAATGAAAATAGCCTGTGTTGCAGTCCAGATTCGCTTGGCCTACCTCTGGACTGCTTGAGAAAGTCCAGTGCCGGTGAAGGCAGTAACCTTTAGTGATTTTGCTTCAACTTTTGGCCATCTGCGTTCCAAGTGCTAAGCACCTATGGCTAGCCTGTTAAAGCAGGACTAGAGCAGGTTGTCAACAACTTGGTACATGATTTTTTTGAACAAAATTGTTAGTTTGGATCTTAGTTTCGAGCCTCCGAGCCAACCTTCTTACATCCTAATTTCATGACATTACTTGCAACCACCAAAACTAAACTAAAATATGAATAAAAAATGTTAGATAATATTAAGAAAAAAATTTTTTGGTTGCCTCCCAAGAAGTGCCTTAGTTAAAGTCGCGGTACGACACTATTTACTCATTATTTTGGATCTTTGAATCGAAATAACTCAACCTTAGTTGCTCAGGGTCTATCCATATGATAGTTCTTCAATTGTTGCCCATTCACCATAAATTTCTTCTTATCGTGATCTTCTAACTCAATAGCTCCACTAGGATAAACATTTGAGATCACGAACGGGCCTGGCCACTTCGATCTAATCTTCCCCACAAAGAGTTTCAATCTTGAATTGAAGAGGAGGACATCATACCCATATGAAACTCTCACTTTAGGATTTTGGACTCATGCCACCTCTTTATCTTCTTTTTGTACAACATGGAGCTTTTATATGCCTTGAGCCAAAACTCTTCCAACTCATGAAGTTGATTTACCCTTGATTTTGAAGAGTCCTAACAATCTATATTCAACTTTCTCAAAGCCCATAAAGCCTTATGCTCTAACTCAATGGGTAAGTGATAAGCCTTCCCAAACACCAATTTGTGGGGGGATATACAAATAGGAGTTTTATAGGCCATTTTATATGCCCAAAGAGCATCATCGAGTTGTCTTTCCCAATTCATATGTTCAACATTCATGGTTTTCTCAAGGCTGGACTTGATTTCACGGTTCAAAACTTCAACTTGGCCACTAGTTTGGGGATGATAAAGAGCACCGAAAACCCAATCAAAAAATGAGAGCCATCATTACTAATAATTTCCCTTGGAGTCCCAAACCTTGTAAGGATGTACTTATTCAAGAAAAAAACAATACTCTTACCTTTGGTGTTCGATAAAGCAATGGCTACCACCTACTTCGAGACATAATCAATGGATACCAAGATATATTTATTACCATATGAGCTCAGAAAGGGACCCATGAAGTCGATCCCCCACACATCAAATAGTTCAATCTCGAGATTGAGCTTAAAAGGTATTTCATGCCTCCTCGAAACACCGCCTTGCATTTGGCATTAAGGGCATATTTTGGCCAACTCATAAGTATCTCTATGAAGGGTATGCCAATAGTATCTACTTTGTAGAACCTTAGCGGCTACTCGGATCCTACCATGAAGACTACCAAATGGAGAGGAGTAAAAAGCCTAAGAAATATCTCTCATTTCTGCCTTAATGACACACCAAAAAATCACACCACGCACACAATCCCTAAACAAGAACAATTTATCCCAAAAATACTTTTTCACATCAAATAGGAATCACTTCTTTTAATAATGATTGAGCTCATCGAGAAGCACACCACCCACAATATAATTAGCATAATCTACATACCAAGGTGTAATACTTTCCGAAAGTGACATGACAATCTCATCGGGGAAGGTGTCATCAATATCAATCTCACCCAGCTTCTCATGATTGATTCAAGGCGGGAAATATGGTTGGATACTTGATTTCACACCCATTTTGATCTTTCACTTCAAAATAAAACTCTTGCAAGAGCAATATCTACCTAATCAATTGAGGTTTTGCCTTATTCTTTGCCATGAGATATCTAAGAGCGGCATGGTCTGTGTGCACAACTATTTTCTTGCCTAACAGATAGGCTCAAAACTTTTCAAAAGCATACACCACCTAGTAATTCTTGTTCCATAACCGTATAATTACGTTGAGCATCATTCAACGTCTTGCTTGCATAGTAAATTGAGTGGAACAACTTCTCTTTTCTTTGGCCTAATACCGCACCTAGAGCAATACCACTTGCATCACACATTAATTAAAAGGGTGATGACCAATTCAGAGCTACTATGACAGCAGCCAACACAAGGAGTTCCTTGACACAATCGAAAGCCTTTACACAATCCCCATCAAATTCAAATTTTGCCTTTTTTTAAGGATCTTGCACAAAGGGTGAGAAATCTTCGAGAAATCCTTGATAAAACATCGATATAATTTGGCATGACCAAGAAAACTTCTAACACCCTTCACGGAGATAGGTGGGGGTAACTTAGAAATTACCTCAACTTTTGCTTGATCCACTTGGATGCCCTTTCCTGAGATTTTGGGTCCTCGAATAATGCCTTCCTTGACCATGAAGTGACATTTTCCCCAATTCAAAACAAGATTAGTCTCCACATATCATTCAAGGACTTTACTTAAGTGAGCAAGGCAAGAATCAAATGAATCCCCAACCACGGAAAAGTCATTCATGAAGACCTCCATTGTATCCTCCACTATATCCATAAAAATATGGATAGCATGCATCATTAAAACGTAGTTAGTGCATTGCATAACCCAAAGGGCATGCGCTTGAAAGAAAATGTGCCATAAGTAAAAGTGAAGGTGGTCTTTTCTTGGTCTTCCGAGATGATACAAATTTGATTACACCCCGAGTAACCATCAAGGAAGCAATACCAACCCCAACTGGCTAGTCTATCTAACATTTGATCCATAAAGAGCATGGGGAAGTGGTCTTTCTCGGTCAATGATTTCAATATATGGTAGGCCATACACACTCTCCAACCCACGACCGCACGCATAGGTAAAAGATCATTATTTTTATTCAAAACAACCATCATAATTCATTTCTTCGAAACACATTAGACCGTACTCACCCACATACTATTGGAAATTTGGTAGAAAACTCCCGCATCAAGCCACTTAATGATTTACTTCTTGACAACCTATTGTATTTGTTAATTAAGTCTCCTTTAGTGTTCCATGCTAGGAATATGATCAACATTTAACTTGATTTTATGAGAAAAAATTCCAGGAAGAATTCCCATAATGTCCGTGATAGTTCACCCAATAGCACGAATAAACTTTTTCATAATTGATTTCAAGGCATCCACTTGACAAGGTTCAAGATCACCCGCTGCAATAAATGGAGGTGTATTATCCTCACCCAAGAAAATATATTAGAGATGGGATGGTAATGGCTTAAGTTTGAGTTGAGGTGGTTCAATAATAGAAGACTTGACGGGTGGAATCTCATGGTTTTTCAAATAAAGATCTAATTTGACTGGGTTCTTGGTGTAAGATCCAAGACCCTCAATGAATCTACCACCTCATCAAATTTTTCAACCACCTCATACTCAAGGTTCCACAATACACCCACCAAGGGGTCATACATAAGTTTTACTTCTATGGTGTTAGTCAATTCATCATCTATCACATCAATTACCGACACTACTTGCAAGTACATCGATATCTTCATGGACTTGCACACATTGAAGGATACTTCTTCATTGTTCACCCAAAATTTTATCTTTCCATATTCCACATCCACTAAAGCCCTTTCGATAGCCAAGAATGGTTTTCCAGAAATGATTGGGACCTCATGATCAATCTCACAATCAAGAATAATGAAGTCGGACAGAAAGATAAAATGGTCAACTTTCACTAAAACATCATACAACACTTTTGATTGAACAATTGGCCATTAGCATTCTTATAGTGGTAGGCTTAGGAGCACCCAAGCCTAACTTTCAAAACACGACAAATGGCATCAAATTAATACTTGCTCCAAGATCACATAATGTTTTTCCAAATTTGTACACCCCGATAGTGCAAGGAATAGTAAATGTACTCGAGTCTTCTTTCTTCACCACCATTGTGCTAGACATTATAGCACTACAATATGGGTTACCTCAATTATTTAAAAATTCATGACTCGCTTCTTTGGAACCAAGTCCATAAATTTAGCATACTCGGACATTTCTTGTAAGGCTTATAGCAAAGGAATATTCACTGATAAATTGCTAAATTTTGCATAAAACTTCTTGAACATGGTATCATTATCCGTCTTCTTAAGCCTTTGTGGGAATGGGAAAGGAATTTTTAGTTGTGGTAATGGAACAATTGGAGTTTCATTCGGCTTTGGAGTATCATCATCAACTATCTTAGGAGCTTTCTTACTTTCAATATTTTCTTCAAGGACCTTCGGCCATTCAACACTTGTCTCATTAGGCTTTGGATCATCATCATTTGGCTATTCTGGCCACTTTATCTTTGAATTGGCTTGTTCTTCATTTCCCTTTTCATTGGAGTCTTTACCAAGATCAACAACACCCTTACTAAGAGTCCGACCACTCCTGTTGACAATAGCCATGTTGTGAGAATTATTTTTAGGATTGACAGCTGTGTCACTAGGCAATCCACCCTTTAGTCTTGCATTAAGTTATGCCGAGATTTGTCCCAATTGAGTTTCAAGTTACTTGATAGAGGCTGAGTGATATTTCACCATTTGATTGAGTTGTGAGAAGTCACCTTTCATCTCTCTCACTATCTTGTTGGTCCCCTCAACACCTATTAAAATTTGAGCAAGGATATCTTTATTTTTAAGCTTATCCAGGTCAATAGAATTTGACTCTTTACCCTATGCCCGATCATATAGAGGCACGTACCGATCTTAATCTCTTTTCTTATATCTCCAATCTCGATCACTATTATGATCTCTATCACACCAATCTCTATCATGATATCTTTCCTTCCAACCTTGATTCCCACCTTGCCTTTGATAGGTAGGGGAAAACCTTCTGATTTGTTCTACAAAAACCAAATATCTTCATTAAGGGCCTCTATTTTATCATCATTATAAGCTCTAGCATTATTAGAAGCAACAACATTGAATGCCTATGGAGGAGAACCCATCACATGCTTGGTGAGAAGATCAAGTTGTGTCATCACTTTGGCCATTTTTGCATCTCTTTATTTATTTTTTTTCTTTTGCTCTTGGCTCACAAAAGATGCAGAGGGAGCCTCCATGTCCACCAAGGTATGTTTTGTGTGTCACCCTCTACTTTGCTTGGTTTCTTGATCTAACAAAGTCGATGCAACACCATATGAGAGTTTGATAAGGCAACCCCCAGTCGTATTATCGACTATCATATTGTTCAATTGATCCAATGCCCTATAGAAAATTTAGAGAAGAATTTTATCTGGAACCTCATAATTTGGGCATTGAATTAACTTATTGTTGAATCATTGCCAAGCCTCATATAACGTTTCGCCATTAAGTTGGCAAAAGTTAGTGATTTTATCCCTTTGTTACAATATTCGAGAATGAGGGAAATATCTTTCCAAGAATGCCTCTGTGAGCTCACTCCATGAAGTGATAGATCCCATGGGAAAAGACCATATCCATAAGACCACTTCTCACATCAAAGAGAATGGGAAAAGACATAACTAGATTGACTCTTGAGATATGTGGGCTATGTCAAATGGAGAACACACATCAATGAAATTCTTTAAGTATAGATTAGCATCCTTACGATCTTGGCCTCTAAATAACACTTTCATTTAAAGAAAATGAAGCATCAAACTAGTAACATGAAAACTTTATTTCCTTTTGTTCATGGAATACAAATAGCACTAGCTCGACCTATATTACTTAGGTGATCCGTATCCTCAAGCTATCCATCAACCATTCTGACATTACTACCGTGTTGGCTCATAGTATCGTTTATACTATTATACACACCTGAAAAGAAAAAAAAACACCAAAAAATATAAAATAAAACACTATGACTAACCTAAAGTAACAATAAACACTACTAGAGTGAAAAATATGTTTCACTCCGTGGCAACAACGCCATTTTTTATAATGCTCAAATTACATTATTGACTAGGTGTAAGCGATCATTGTCAATACAATAAACCAACTTAGGTTGGGATAAATCCATAAAGAGTGAAAGAATAAAATTCAAAACTCAAGAGTGTTGATAGTCTACTAAAAGGTGACCCGTAATGTGAATGAAATAAGCATAAATATGAAATCGGGGAATTAGTTTGAATGTGTTTATAATGCTAACTATGTGAATTTTAAAGCACTATCTTGACGTTAAAAAATGCAAGAGTGAATTCAATTGGGAATAGGCCTTGGGGTTATGCAATTTTAGGTGTGGGTTCGTGCATGGGTACTTGACAATTTGTCCAACTTTAGCTAAAATTCATGGGTAGGCTAGATGTCAATGTATTGATGGTAATCTTTCAATTATGTCATCAAATTTCACAAATGGGTTCTTTTTAACATCTCACAAGTGTGATAATTTTGCACATCTATTGCCTCAATTGACATCCTTATGTCTAAGAGATGTCATTAAATGAAATGATTCAAGTTATTGGTTTTATTTATTCCTCACCCATATCCCCTCTTTCAAGGATGACATGGGTTCAAGGGTGGTTGGAGTTTGAAACCCCCACCTCTTACTTAAATCATGGAATAAATGCAACACCCACCACAAATAACTAATTAGGAGAATAAATAGCTAACACCCATATACTATCACAACCTAAGCAAGCATAACTCCAAGATTTAGAATTAACTACTCATAGATAAAAAAGGTAGAAATATACCAAAGTTATCCTTTACTTCATCCATGAGAAATAAAGAGAATGTAGTTCCAATAAATCTTCAATGGAGAATCACTAATTCTTCTTTTTGGGAATCACTCACATATAGTTTTCACTCAATACCAGTATATTATTCTTCTAAGATGAAAATATAGGTCATAAGATGAAAAAATAGAAGCCTGGTCTTGGAAAATGAGCTAGAAACCCTTATTTAAGCCCCACTTGCATATTTGACAAAATTACAAAATTACCACCTTACTTTTGATCTACTTGAGAGGATCCAAAGCGGATGGAGAGCAGATAAAGAGCAAATAGAAAGCTTCTCCAAAGCATATGCAAAGCGAATGCAAGATGGATGGCTCCTTTCCTTCACATTTGGCCTCTTATTTAGTTGAATGACATGCTCATCTTCCTTTTTGACTCTTACCTATACAAATGAGCATTCAGTAAGAAATTACTATCAAATCAATAGAAAAGCATGATAATTCAGGCCTAAAAGGTGATAGCAGGTTGTCAAATTGATGACTTATGAGTGAATAAAAATAAATAAGTATCTTTTTTTAAAAAAACAAGAGAAATGATACCATTTGAAAAGGTACCTTTTCAGTTTGGATAGTTATGAAATTTTCAATGGGTTGTGACTTTTCTGAAGAGTTGTACCTTTATGAAGAGGTACAACTTTCTGAACTACTATTTCTCTTTATGAAGCAACACCTTGATTGTTATAAATACTTGATTTTTTAAACAAACATACACAAAATTTTGAAGTAAAAATACTTTTTTTCTTGAAAAATTCTAGTGTGATTTGCTACCGTTGAGTGCGTTTGTTGTGTGATAGAGTTTGAGGTACCACTATTCGGTTGAAGTGATTCATTTTATTCTGAGAGAATATATTTCATAACCTCAAATACTTGAGGAAAATAATTTTGTTAAGGAAACACCGTGAATTTAGTGGACTTGAATCTTAAAATCTTTATCTCTTTCAAAACATTAGATTTTTGCTTTCATAAAATAGTTTGAACTTTATTTTGTAGATGTTCATAAGTTGGATTGAACTTATTGTTGATGTTCACTATTGTGAATGTAGAGTTACAAGTTCATTTGATTGTTCATATGTTAGTTTTAACATGTATTTAAAATTATTGTTGAAAAATATTGATTTTATTAAATTCATAAAAACAACAAAAATTACAAATAATTTTGCAGAAACTATCCTTTGAAGTTTAGACAGTTATATTTCATAATTCATATAACCTTTGTTAGTGACAAATATTAGATTCTAAGTGAAACAATTAAGGTGTGTGATTAAAGTTGGCCGAACATTATGTTACGTTATTCGTTTATTTTTATTTGTTGCATTTTCATTTGACATTTCTATTAAGAAAATAATAACTGACATATTTATTTTATCACATCACCATCAATAATATGTTTAGTATCCCCTACATTTCTAAATATGTGATCTTTTATATAATCAACACTTCATTAATGATGTTGTTTCAATTTTATTCTGTACTAAATAAAGAGAGTTTTACATAATCAAATAAATACGCCTCTGATTTCTTTATATGACTTCAGAATTTAAAATATAACTTTAATGTATTTATACATTCATTGTATCTATCCATGAAAATTAGCTATGAATACAAATACAAATATAGAATTGATACAAATGAAAATTAACTCTAAATTTAACATTCAAATACAAAATATAAACATTTAGAATTCATATTTTCTAGATATGAATTGATACAACTTCAAATGTATTAAATATATTATAAATTAAGATTATATATATATATAAAAAATACAAACTTAAATGTATAAATGTATATAAATTCAAAATGTATATGAAGGAAATGTGTCAAAATGAATATAAAAATACAAACACTCTAATAACAAAATATAAATAAATTCACTTTGTGACTAAGTATAATTTTTGCAAAATACATTTGAGTAATATACAAATGCATGATAATTGTATACCTATATGTAATGTATAAAATATGAGCCAACATACTTTATACAAATCAAAAATTGATTATACAACTAATATATATATTTATATATGTATATATTTGTATTTACCAGCACATGACAACTATCTAATTATATATGAAAGTTATTTGTCTAGATGCACATATCAAAAAATTGATTTGGTTAAATACTTGTAACTTATAGAAAAAAGATATATAAATAGACATACATATATCTATTATATATACATTGATGAAGGGTGAATTAACCATTTAGATGCACTAAATATTTGAGCACACTACTATGATTTGAATGTAAAAGTGAGACATATTTGGGATTAAATATACTAATTCCCACATTTTGCAGGTGTACAAGTGTTAAGAAGAAAAGAAGTAAACTTGAGCAGAAAAAGATCAAAAAGGGAAGTAAAGTGCAAGAGCTGAACAAGCTGAAGCAAGGTCAGGATCTAGCCCTTAGTTATGGTGATCGTGGAGAGCCACATTCAAGCGGTTACCAAGTTTGAATTTACAATCGTGTTTGGATCAAATGGTTCATCATCTTCCAACTTACTAAAATTCGCTATTAATAATCTTCTTCAAGAAGGATAAGAAGAGAAGGGGCGAGGAGGGTCGACCTAGAATAAAGTGGTGTGGCTTGATGCTGGTGAGTGCACTAGAGATAGAGGAGAAGGTAGCAGAGATAGAGGTATGGAAGTGTAGGAGGGACGTGGATGGTATATGGAATAGGGCTTCTAGGGGCATCAAGAAGACTGCTAGAGAGGTGTTGGGTATCTCGAAGGGCCGGGCTGATCAATGTCAGTGGGATTGGGATAGAATAAAGTAGTAAACAAGAAAGTGGAGACAAAAAAGAGGGCGTATACTAAGATGGTAAGAGTAAGGATGAAGAGGATAAGTAGGTATATAGGAAAGAGTACAAGTAAGATAGGAAAGAGGTTAAATTACCAGTTATGACTGCTAAGACAGTAGTGTTTAAGAGCTTATATGCAGGGTTAGAGGAAAGGGGTGGGGAAAAAAGGTTGTATAGGGTTGCTAAGGCTAGGGAGAGAAAGGGTCGTGACCTTGATCAAGTGAAGTGCATTAAGGGAGAGGATAGTAATGTACTAGTGGAGGACGTTCATATTAAGAGAAGATGACAGTTGTATTTTCATAGACTCTTGAATAATGAGGGGGACAAAGACATTGTGTTCGGAGAGCTGGATCACTTAGAGGAGTGTTGTTATTTCAGCTATTGTAGGTTTTTTAAGGTGGAGTAGGTCAGTGAGGCTATTCGTAGGATGAGAAGGGTAGGGTGACGGGGCCAGATGAGATTCTTATGGATTTTTAGAAGTTTACTGGCGGGGCTAGTTTAAGGTGGTTGACCGAATTAATTAATGACATTTTCAAGACTGCAAAAATTCCTATGACTTGGAGGTGGAGTACCATGATTCCTTTATGTAAGAACAAGGGTGATAACTAGAGTTGTAATAACTATAGAGGTATTAAGTTGTTGAGTCACACTATGAAGATTTAGGAGAGAGTGATCTAGCGGAGGTTGAGGATAATAGTGTCTATTTCGGAGAATTAGTTTGGCTTTGTGCTCGGCCTATCAACGACGGAAGAAATTCCCCTGGTGCGGAGACTGGTGGAGCAGTATAGGGAAAGGAAGAAGGATCTTCACATGGTGTTTATCGACTTGGAGAAGGCTTATAACAAAGTCCCTAGGGATGTTTTTCAGAGATACTTGGAGGTGAGTAGGGTTCCGGTGGCGTACATCAGATTGATTAAGGACATGTATGATGGAGCTAAGACTCAAGTGAGGATGGTAGAAGAAGATTTAGAGCATTTCCCAATCTTGACTGGGTTGCATCAGGGATTGACTCTTAGCCCATTTTTGTTTGCATTGGTGATGGATGTGTTGATGACGTATCAAGGAGAGGTGCCTTAGTGTATGCTTTTTGTGGATGATATAGTATTGATTGATGAGACGCGGGGAGGTGTGAATGATAAATTAGAGGTTTGGAGACAAAACCTTGAGTCTAAAGGGTTTAGGTTGAGTCGGAATAAGACAGAGTATATGAAATGCAAGGTTAATGACTTGAGGTAGAAAGATAAGGTGGTAGTTAAGTTGTATTCCCAGGTTGTTTGTAGGAGGTATAGTTTTAAGTATCTCAGGTCCTTTATTCAGGGGAATGAAGAGATTGATAAGGATATCTCCCACCGTATTGGGGCAGGTGGGATGAAGTGGAGGCTCACCTCAGGAGTGTTGTGTGATAAGAAGGTGCCACCCAAACTTAAAGGAAAATTCTACAGAGTAGCAGTCCATCCAGCCATGCTTTAATGTCCCATACTATTGTACTCCTAGTTGTAAAAAGAAAAGGGAAATGAAAAATTAAAAAATTATAGTGGGCTGCCCATCTTTCAAACCAAAACAAATAAGAAGGAAAAATAATGGGCTTAAGCCCATCTTCACGCCTTAACCAATTTTTATAGGGATTAGGATAAAAAATTTATATGTGTCATCAACCAACCTCATAGGTAAGGCAGCAAACAAAAAAATTTATTTCAACCAACAATGTTTAAAACGAAGACAACAGTGAAGGTTTCAAAATTTATATTTTTTACGTTCCTTGGGAGGAGCACGAAGAGGACCCAATCATTGATAAAATAACTAAAGAGAAGTAGAACAAGAAAATTTGATCCAATAAAGTAAAATAAATCGTTCAAGGTGACAAGCTTGATATTTGATACGTGTACTGTGAGTAGTAATCTTACCATAATTTTTATTTATTAACTTGCTTATTTTATACTTGATTTTGATGAAACAATGAGTTATGAAATGCTTTGAAATTGCATGTGGGGCAAGTCCTTTACTTGATATGATTTTGAAATGGTTAATTGAGATATGATATTATTACTGTGAATATTCTTCAGTTACATAAGAAATATGTATTTTGCCATGTGTTTTTATTCAAGTTTATAGGTAAGATGATTTGATATGGTATTATTCTAAAAAATGCTTTCCTATGAATATCTTATTGTTCATAAAGAATTTATAAATGAGAGTAGACCTTGATTTGAATCTCATAGCTAACGGCGGGATCGCTAGACCTGGTGAACCTTGTATTTACTGATGACTATTACAACTCTCGCTAGTGGGAAGGTAGAACTAGCATACTATTACTGATATGATATTTGACTCCTTTATGAGGGGTCCACTATTATGGGCTATTCTTGATAAAGAAGAATGCCGTACTAATTACATGATTCATTCTTGGAAACGTCCCCAATATGTAATATTTGATATGATACGATGCTTTTTGAGTTTATTACCGAACTATTATGTAAGACCCTGCAAAGTTTCCTCATAGTCTGAGCCTTAGATCGTGTCAAGTGAAGTGTAATTTTGGCCTTAAAAAATTGAGAAGAGACTTCCCAAGTGATGGATATTTAAACCATGTATAATTTTCTTAAATTTAAATTTTTGTCATGTAGAGAATTGAATTATCTTTCCAATGATACCAATTTCGTCCAAATCTAGCATCAAGGTGAGAAGTTATGGGCATTTTACTGAGAGTTATTGGAATCGCCCAGGTACGATGGATGACCTGATGGACCATCGAGTATGTGATGAACCATCGCTTGGACCATTGCAACTAAGGCAGTAACTCCCTTTTTTGGCCTAAGTGCGATGGCTAGGATGACAGACCATCAAGACTGCGATGGTCGTTGCTGAGACCATCGCTGCTGAGGAAGTATGGCCTTATCCTGGCCAATGTGCGATGGGCGATCCGATGGACTGTCAAGTTTCTGATGGACCATTGCTGAGATCGTCACATCGAGGCAGTGTGTTCTTTTTCTGACCGACATGCGACGGATCATCAGACTAGCGATGAACCATCGCTGCGACCATCGTAGCCCCCGTTTAGTATTTTTAACTCATTTTAAAAAAGGATTTTCGATATTTCCACTATTTTATATCCTGATATATTCTAAACAAACCAAATGGCTTCATTCATCCTCCAAAACACAAGAGAACTAGGGTTTCTCCCTCAAGATCAGATCTAAAACCCTTCTCCAAGAAATCCAAGAACTAACCATAGATTCTACAAATTGAGTTGAGATTTAAGTTCTCCAATTTCAAGGGTTACAACAACCCTCTCTCAAGAGTAAGAAGAAGAGTTGAAGCAATCTTATTCATCCAATATATATGTGGGATTTTGAACAAGGGTACTCCTTTCACCCTTGTGCCCAAAGGCTTATTTAAACTATAATATTCTGTAATCTATGAGATTTTACATGATATGGAATTAGGATTTTTCACCCATTGTTAATGATTGAAATTTCTTGATGTTTCCCATGAATTGAAAGTCAAATAGCATGATTTTGCATGTTTTCTTAAGAAATTGAAGTATATGAGTTGTTGAGATTATGAGCTAAATTGCTGTAAATTCCAGATTTCTATATGATTTATGAAACTATATGCTATCTAATACACATTTTGATGAGTTTTAACTTGATATTGAATTATGGGTCATTAAGCCCTACTTAAGACTTGAAATTTTATGAACTTTTGTCCTATAAGCACCCATGATTTAAGTATTTTGAGATTATTGAGAAATATTTTGACCAAATGGTCATAGAGTTTTGAAATCCACTCTACCACATGAGATTACAGATTTGATTATTGGGTTTTTATGAACCGTGAGATTATTTTGAAAGTGAATTTCCATGAGATGAGCGAGATAAACTAAAGGGAGTAGTATTTAGCATCGAGTTGGGTAAGTTACCATAGTTTTTTATCACAGAACTATGTGCCACCGTAGGTTTGAGATTTTGGGCTTGGGGCCGAGATGATTAGGCCCGAGGCCGAGATAAGTGATCACTCAGTTGAGGTTATACTTCTTGGCAAGAGTATTATGGCGTCTCTCCTCAACATGAGGTTTCTTCCTTAGGAGGACAAGATGGTGCACTCCATGTAGCTTGCATGGTTTATGTCGGTTAAGAGAACCTCTCTAAACTAAAGTATTTTTCATTGAGAGAGAATATTTTCGCTAAAGCTTTGAGATGAGATATTTTCTAGAGTGAACGAATTTCTTTTGAGCATTTTCCAAAGAAGGAAGTAGTTTTCTCTACTAATACGAGTTGATCATTAGTTTTTAAACCAAAGTTATATGATTCTGAGTTCCAAGTGTTTGAGTTCAAAAGAGTTATAAATTTTTGAGCAATAATGAAGTTTTACTCTCCATGAGATATATGCATGAGTTAAACGTATTGTTTAAAGCTTCCTTTATCCTATGAGTAACGAGAATAAGAGGAGAGCACATATTTTAAATCCAAAGTATAATGACTCATGAGATTTGTGTTACATGCTTCATTCTACATGATGTATGAGCTTTGTATTTTAGATTTATTCAAGCCATGTGAGTCATTACTATTTGCACGCATGATTTGATTAAAGAATATTAATATTATTTTATGTAAATGCATACACCCCCATATACTCAGTACATTCCCAAGTGCTAATCCACATATATGTCTATGAGCTACATTGTCTTATAATGTAGGTTCAGGTGCTCAGTCCCAGTCTCGTAAGTGATTCTCGAGTACCTTTGTCTATATTTCTCTAGTGTTGAGTCCTCATGGTTTAAAGGCCCATCTTTAGATATTTCAGTATTTGAGTGGTTATGTTATTACTTTCAGTACAGTTTGAGTCAGTTGTTGATCTGTCCCAACAGCTCTCTAGTTTATGGAGTTGTAGAGGCTTTATCAGACTAGCTATCAGATTGTGGTTGTGTTGAGATTTCCAGTATTGTAGTTATTTGGACTGAGTATTATCTTCATATTTCCTTTTATTTGATATAACAGTGCCAGTGTTTTGTATATTCCTTCTTGAATGAGTTATTATGAGAAGTTATAGGACCAAAGGGTTAGCATGGGGCTGCTTGTATCCCTAAGCACCGTGTGACATCTCGGGAGGTGGTTTTGGGTCTTTACGTATTGATCACTTTGCTTACATGAAATAAATGATAATGTTTATTGTTACTATTTTTTAGAAAGAGCATTTATTTAAAGATGTTTTATGACTTTTCCACATTAAAATGGTTATGGTTAAGTGTTGTTACTCATGAGCTAGCGTCTCACTCCTCACAATTATTTTTCAGAAAATGCAGGTGATGGTGAAGATTTTGTTAGCTAGAGATATCGAAGTAGCATATTCTTAGTGAGCCTCGAAATTGTTCGCGTGGGCTACTATTTATTTATTTGTTATGTTCTTTTTCTTAAAAACTCTTAGAGTTGCTCAATAGTCACGTCTTTAGAGTTTTGAGTATTCTTTTATTATTTTAGACTTGAGAAGTATTTGACTTCCTCTCATTTTAGGAGATGGATTTCGTATGGTTATTGGTGGTATTGGTACATTGTTGTTGATTTTGGTGAATGGTATTGGTATTTTCATAATGGTTGTGATATTGGGTTGTTATGTTGTGGATTTGAGATAATAGATTTTCTTGTTAGGCCCAAAATAGGGGAAATTTGCCCTATTTTTTGTAGAATTCTGATGAGGTTTGCTTTGGAGTCATAACCTCCTTAGCACTGGTCATGATCCTATTCTGGGTCATGACAAAGTTGGTATTAGATACAGGTTAATTCTATGACTATGGAGCACATGGTAGTAGTAAAATCTCAATTATGGTTATGTTGCTGGCCATTTCTATAATCGTGATTCTGCGAGAGCGTGATAGGATGCTATCTTATCTTTCTTTCTCATTCTTCTTTAAGTGTGTGACGATTAGGTCCAAATAAGTGAATCTAGCATTTTATCTGATTTCCAGATGACTCGACCTTAATATTTTAATAATTTGAACAAGTTAGAGGTTCAATAGCATAATTTTATGTCTATCAAGAAGTAGTCTCTCCTAGCTAAAAAGACGAGATAGAGGTAGTGGACAAGGACAAATAAAGGGTTGTTTGTTACAATGAGGGGTGAAGGAAGCCCACTTTGAAAGGAATACTGATCTATCTCACCACAGTAGGGTGTTGTTGTTGCATCACTTAACTCCCTACAAATGAAAATTAAGATCTTGTAAAAGTATGGATATATAGGGATAGACTGGGCAGTGAAATTATGATGAAAAAAAGGGAGAACTTTTATGGAGACTTTAGTTCAGGTCAAGGAGTTAGAAATCGAGGACAACATGAAGTATTGAGTGATTTTCTCTACTAGTGCTCTGTATGGAGAATCTCCATTAGTTGAAATATGTAACAATCTTGTCATTGAGTTTTGGCTAAGGCTACCTAAATTGAGATGATTGTACTTGATATGAGCCACTTTAACATACTAATGGATATCAGTTAATTATCTTCTTGATACACTACCCTTGGTTATTATCCAAAGACAGTTAAATCATGGACACTCAATGAGGTTAGTCCAGTTATATGAACAGATTCGGAAGAAGCATTTGGAGTTTCTCAACAATGATAGTGGAGTTAAAGAGATTAGACACCTACTTTAGAATGGTGCTGATAGTGATTGAATTTTCTGAGAATTTACCAAGATTGCTTCTTATACAATAAATAAATTTTGGCATCGACCTGACACTTTACTTGCAGCAAATATCCATGCCCCATTATCCAGGTGTCAATAAAAGTTTGAAGTAACTAATAGGACAATACGATCTAGTGAAAAAGAGTTTTACCTAACTGAGCAGAGACTCCTTTTTAAAACCATATTATTGTGGAAAACAAATTCAGGTCTTTAGGATTGTGCATTTACTGCATACATCTGAACCAGATAGAGATATGGAATAAGTAACCATTGTTTTGCTAGTCGTTTTACTATTATTTATAGAGAGCCATACTTTTGGTTTTTGCATATTGATTCGGTTGATTATCACAAGTGTAGAATTAGAGAAGATATTCTATAATAGCCTTTAAAAACCTGATACATGTATTATATTTTATGGTGATTATTTTTGGACTGACCAATGCTCTAGTTACATTCCTGGATTCAATGAAGGCGGTATTCAAGCCACGCCTTCATAGATTTTCTAGTAATTATTGAGTATATTCCGGTATATACGTGTTGCTTGGAAGCCTACAGGGATCATTCAAGATGGTGTTTCACACGTTGTCCTATTATCAGCTTTAGGCCAAGCTCTTCAAGTGTGAAGTCTTGGTGGAATTCTACTTTATACTATATCTTAGAATGAAATTATGGTAGTTGTGAAGAAGACACGAGCAACTTAAAATTACCAATACCCACTAATTGTATATGATTCATAATTTTTGTTTGTGCAAGGAAAATTGCAAAAATAATTTTTAGAGGATTTCTCAACAATAGCAATGTAACAACCAGGTTAAGAAAATGAAATAGTTTAAAGTTTCAATAGATGATGAAATGTGAATAGAGCTTTCTGAAGCTCAAGAAATATTTGACAACTATAGTAGTGTTAGTCATATGTTCTAGAGGAGTCAGGTACTTTATGATGCTTTAAGGGTGGGAATAGGATGTGTTCTCATGTAGATAGATCATGTGATTGGTTGTATCGATATTTGGTCAAAAGACTCCAAAGCACTACTTATACAATGAGACCATAGAGGTTATAGACTAAGAGCCTAAAATTTATGTTCTGGAGGAAGATTTGATTCTTTAATTTACACCCGAGAATGAAATTACTCAATGAATATGTGGAATATTGCTATTTGGTGTCATTTGGTGGCTAATTTATTGTAAAAAAAAATCAATAAGAGGTTCAACACCCATGGCTCTTGGAAAGGGATTACTGATAAGGGACATACATAAAATCGAAGACACAAATATCAACTTTAGTGTGGTAAATCCAAATACATTAGTGGCATATGGGAGCCAATTTTATAGTTTGCGATTACTTGTCTGATCCCTTGTGATGCATTATTATTCTGATTTATTTACTTATATGTGCAGTGATATTGGCATGTGTTATTGTCTTGTATTATATTGTTATTTTGTATAAATTACATATTAGGTAAAGAAGTATTAGAGATGATTAAAGTTTTTTTCTATACCTTGACTTAGTTATGTTATCTTACATTTTATCATACTTATATCATACTTTAGCTCAGTTGGTTGATAATGCCTACTGAGTACCCGTTGTTTTGGTACTCATACTATACTTATATCTTTTGGGGCAGATCCAAGTACTAGTTGTCATCGTTGAGTATTGATTATGCTTTGTTGATTTCTTGGAGATAGAGTGAGCTCATAGAGTTGGAGTCACTTATTACCCTCTATCTTTAGATATTCAGTTTTTAGTTATCGTGATAGATGTTGTGACTATTCTAAGTCTTTAAGTTGTAATATTATTATATGCTCTTGTACTAGCTCTATTAGGTCATGTGATGGTATCTCATATTGACTGTTTTATCTATTCAGACCTCTTCATTTATAAGTGTGTTATTCATTTTTACCAATAATTTGGCATTTTCCACAAAGTTAACCCATTGCATTTAGCTCAAGGTTATGGTTTTGTAACTCCTTATATTTTCGGGCTAGAATTCTAACCGTCATTCCTACGTATATAAATTCTAATCCCATAATTTTTACATGAATATATGTGTCAGGATCATTAACCTAGTTTGTAAAGTTTTATTGAGGTGAAAAATATTCATAGGAAACACTTAGAGCAAATTTAAGTTAAGAGCTTTTGACTCGACCCAATTTTGGTACTCAATCCTACAATGGTCAACTTTGAACATGTATAACTTCTTAAAAATGTGTTATTTTTGATCTAAAAACCCACGAAATTATAGATAATTTAGTCCTCTTTCAAACGCATCTAATTTCGCTTTAATCTGATACCTGAGCAAAAATTTATGAGCATTTCTGTGTGGAACTAGTGAGGGTCTGCAATTTCAGCGTGGCACAGACCTTACACTCTGCGTTTTTCTACGTGTAATGGACCTTATGATATGCACTTTGCAGCATGTCATGAAACTTATGCTCCGCATTTTGCAGCATGTTATGGACCTTCCGCTTTGCGATAAGCCTCACGGCACGAACCTTGCCAGGAATGTTAAAACCCACATTTCTCTTAAGTTTTTCAAGGGTAAAAGAGTCATTTACATTCTAAGTCATCCTAAACTATCCTATGACTAGTATAAATACAATTTTAACATCCCATAATCCCAAATAAATCAACTCACTATCCTTTTTCCTCTCAAGTTCTCAAACAAAATAGCAAGGGGTTTTCTTCAAGGAATTCACTCTCCCAAAGTCCCAATTTCAAGTTTCTTGAAGAATTCAAGAAATTCAACTATGTGGGTATTCATCAATGAGTTTCTTCCACCCATTGAGTCTCACTGTTTCCCTCTTTTTTTTTAATGATATTCCAATGTTAAGTGTGAATTTACACAATATTTCTTAATAGTTTTTAATTCGAGTCATGATAATATGTTTTCCATGAGAATTTTGTTAATACATGCTTTAAATTACAATAAACCATATCTGTTCTATTGATACCATGTTAACTTACAAATTCATGAATTAAACCATGTAAGCATGTTGTCTTCATAAGTTTAACATATTCCCATACTTATAATCATGGATTCCATCAGTTAAAGATATATTATATGCTTTGGGTCTTCGAATCCTAAATTTCCTTATAGTGTTTTAAATGATGTTAATGTATTCACAGTAATTATTCAGTGCTGGAGGGTTATGAATATCTGATACCTATATATTCATGCATATTTCAAATTTCAAGTTACGAGTTATTCAAACCATGTTTATTTCATTGCATTAAGATTATAAATGCACTCTTAGTTTTTTGAATACCATATTTGAGCATGTCAGTTATCACTGCATGCAATAGTTTATGCTTACGTGTTATTTCAATTAAGAGAACAGCTTAGCACAGAGTGTATACAGGGATGATGATTCCGTCATTAGTTAGGCAAAGTCATTAGTCGTAGTCCCTAAGTTCCCAAACTACGTAGCCAACATAGGTTATGAGAGGTCACCTATAAGTTTAGGTTTGACACCCTCTTAGAGGTTACCCATTAGTTTAGGCTTGACAATCTCTTAGGGGTTACCCATCAGTTTAGGCTTGATACTTTAGTCCTTTAGGACATCAATTTTGTGTATCCACACTATTAGTGTCAGTACCTATGGTAAAGTATTAACATCTTCCAACTAAGGTTATAAGTTGGTCCCCCATAAACTAAGATTGGGGTATGTCGGTTAAATATTAACTCCCATAGTCTCAATTAAGTATTTAGGCCACATCAATCAGGTTTGCATGAACAAGTATTCAGTTTATCAGTTATTCAGTTATTCAGATTTCCAGATTATTTCAATACATGCTTTACTTGGTCTTGCATTCATTTTACAAGTTCTTAATTCATGCTTATTGTTCATATATTTAGTATTTCAATGATTTACTTCATATCTCACATACTTAGTATATTGCAAAGTACTGACAACATATATGCATTTGTGGCTACATTCCTTTATGATATAGGTACCAAATGTAGCCCACAACCAGGGTCAGGCAAATTGTAGCTTCCAATAAGCAGTAGATGAATTTCTTATTTTAAGGACTCAAGTTAGTTACAATTCTTCTATTGTATTTTTCTTATCCTTATATATTGATTTGGGATAGTTGGAGCATGTCTCAGGTATCTATAGTCAGTATTGGCTTCATAGATGGTCAGTCAGAGTCAGTATTTATAATTTAAGTTTCTTGCTCTCTCAAATTTTAGTATTGTAAATTTTGATCAGTTATGTATTAAAACAACCTGTCTCATAGTGATTATGCCTTTTCTAAGTTAATTAGCATTTATATATATATTAAATTAGTCGTTCATGTATTATGCAATACATGGGTTCTATTGGGATCACTTGTGGTTCTAAGCACTAATTTTGATCAGGGGGTAGTCTCGGACCATGACAAACTTGATATCAGAGTACAAGGTTCAAGTGTCTTAGGGTGTCTATGAAACATGTCTAGTAGAGTCTTGCGGAATGGTACAGAGATGTTTGTACTTTTCTTAGAGAAGCTAAGGGGCATTTAAGATATATTTCCCTTCTTTCATATTGTAGATATATTCTTTAAGAAAGTTATATAGATTCTTGACTTGCTCTATTCATGCAAACTCTGCCTTATTCTTGAGGAAATAGAAATAGTCAAGCTTAAATTTCTACTGATAGATTTTGATCAAACATTCCCAAAACATAGTATGAGATTGCATGCGGGCTTAAAAGGATCCCATTAGTTACCTTAAGTTCCAAACTTTAAAAGTGTTCATTCTTATTTATGAAAATTGTGCGTTGAGCCAAAGTCAAATGTGCCCTTTGATCCCTTCTCAGAATCCTATGATAGCGTATAACCTAGATTTAGAAGCATAAACCTAGAAGTTTAATAGCAGTAAAGTGGGAATAGTGTTTATCTGAATTTAGTAGATTGTGTATCCATAGGGATCATTGTATGAAAGGTGAATGAATAGGCTTAAATTAATGTATGTAAGAATTTAAGTTTATTGATTTAAAATTGAGTATGATGATGTGTGTATGTTCTAGAGATGTACCCAAGGTGATATAGGTTAATATTATTTCTAAGTTTTTAATGTGTGTATGCTTAGCTAGTACCCTTGAGTTGTTAAGTGCGAATAATGCTAGTAATATAGTATATGATGTTCTTACCAACTAATTTATGGGTTGTAGGTTGTTGATTTCAGGTATTTTAGTTTAATGGTAATTCCATGGTTTAAGGAAAAAATATAATTTTAGAGATGTGATATTAGTAGGATATGAAGAAAAAGAGGCAGATTATGTGTTTAGTGAGGCAAATATGTTGTTGATAAGTGTGTAAATATGTTAAGATAAATTCTGAAGCTAAAGAAAGTTAAGGATAGCATATATTAAGGGATTATTAAAGAATGAAGTTAGTATAGTAAAGTAAAAGTTTTGGAATATCCATGTTAAGTGCTAGAATGTAAGTTTGAATCTTTTACGATTAAGCTAATAGAAAGAAGAGTTGAAATTTTAGATGGTGTGAACTCAGGGTATGTGATACTCCTGAAAATTCTAAGTAAGTTTTAAGTTATTATATGAGGACTATTGGGGCTATAGAAAGATAAAAGTTGTATCTAAAAGAAAGTACTAGCAACGGGTTTTACACTTTAAGATATAGTCTTTCAGGGTGAGTTTTATATTTATGTGTATGTATTGTTATATCTCAAACTCTAGAGTAGAGTGGTTGCAATTTAGTTTAGAGTTTATTAAAGGGGTCCACAAGTTTAGAATAATGGCTTAAATCTAATGGGGTGATTATAGAACAACGAACCAAGTCAGGCTCTCAAATTCTAGTAGTGATGCCAGTGCATTATGGAACATCAGTATGGGAGAAAGATGCCCGAACCATTTTTATCTCAGTGCAAATTTGTGTACTTCAGTCATCAGAACATCTACTTATGCCTTACAAGTTAGCTTTATGATCATATCTCATATACATTCATTTTCCATAGAATCATGTACACTCCCAGTTCCTAGAATTAGGAGTGCCAGTTCACTCAGAAGCACGACTCATATTCCATGAATTTATGAAACCCAAAACTCAGGTCATCTAGCTCAAGACTGATGTACTTATGTTTTATAGTATGTTCATTTCCCATAACTCTTGGGGCACCTTTAATGACAAGAAAAATTCAAATTATGGCATGTATGAGCTCAGTTTAGATCTCTTTAATAGATCTATTCCATTAATACTCTATTCCTCAGGCCTCAATTAAGTGTAAAGGTTATGTAAAGTATTCTTTTAGGCTTCAGGACCTCATGTTCTAACCTTTCAGTGACCTCTCCTTTTGTAAAGATAGCGGTGATGGAAATACATGAACAATAGTTTAGATAGGATAAAGTAAATAATTTTTATTGGGGAAGGATTGTTGTATGCATACTTTACCTAAAGCTATAAGTGTGAAGGAATATTGAGGTAAAGCTTTTGATATATGTCATAGTTGAGAATTCTATGTGTGTCTTTTTGGGGAAAGTGCAAGAAAGTTGTTATTTATAGAGGTATCAAAGGATATGGAAAATATTCTAGGTGAGTTTGTTTCCTAGAAATTTATATGCAGTTATAATTTTAGGCTTGAATGCCATGTTCGTATAAAACTGGTTGGTTGTGTTATGCGTTAGTAAATTCCTAGTAAGAGGTTGAAGTTAGTTGTTGAAGTGGTAAGGAGTATTATGTTTATATTAGAGTTGTGAAAACACATAGAATATTGAATTCTTGGTTTAGACTAGTATTATGGTGTTATGTGTAGTACCTTGTAACTTTGAGTAGGCTTGAACATGGTGAGAGAATAGTCCAGCTTATACTTTAGTAGATGGAGTTATCAATGCCACGTGAGAATGATAAGTTGCATCAAATAAGCATAGTATTTAATAGGAAAAACATACTTGATGGAGAATTTGAGAAGTGCGGCTAATCTTAAAAGTTAGCGGTTGCATTGCCCAACACATAATAATTATATCCTACCTTATGTTTTATAGACCTATATTTCATGTTATAGAGTTGTAGCCATATTGTAATCCACTATTCAGATATCTTATTAAGATCATGCCCAAAATTCTTTTCTCCTTAATTTTATTAGAACACCTTAGAAGTGATGTTGATGAAATACTCCAGTTGAGTATAAACTTTGAGGATGATTCAGTATCTATATATAAAAACTCAGTTTACAAATTAGAGGGATAAGCTCCTATAGTTTTCCTTCTTTCCACCTAGTTTTACCATCCGAAGTTTCATAAATATGTCTATTCTATAAGGTAATTCATTCACGTCCATGCAAGCTGTGAATTAAGTTCAGTCTATGAATCATGTCCCCGATGTAGATATTTAGTTTTGATTTTGTTCATATGTGTTCTATGAATCATCTCAATTTTCAAAGTATTCTAACTCAAACATTGTAGTACCCTTTTTACGACCTTAGTCTCATTGTCTCATGATTTGTGCTTACATAATTACTTGGTGATGCCATGAAGACCTTTTCTTGTGATTCCTAAACGTGTTTTCTTGATGGAGAATACCTAATGTGAAGTTACATATGGTATTCCATACTTGTAACACTTCAATAAGTTCTTACCCATCTTTCGAGGACAAATGATCCCAAGGGGGAGATAATGTAACACCCTGCATTTTTGGGCTAGAATTTGGACCATCTTTCTTATGTGTATAAATTCTAATCCCATGATATTTTTAAGAATATATAGTTTATGATCATTAGCCTAGAGTTTAAAGTGCTATTGATATGAAATATCTTCAAAGGAAACACTTAAAGCAATGTTGAGTTAAAAGCTTTTGATTCGACCAAATTTCAGTATTTGACCCTACAAGGGTTAACTTTGAACTTGTATAACTTCTATAATATGTGAAATTTTGGATCTCAATACCCACCAAATTATATATAATTGAGTCCTCTTTCCAACACATTCGATTTGGCCTTAATCTGATACCCGAGCGTAAAGTTATGAGCATTTTTGTGAGGAACCAAAGAGGGTCCGTGATTTCAGTGAGGCAGGGACTTTATGCTCCACGTTTTGCAGCATATCACGAACCTTATGCTCCATGTTTTGCAGCATGTCAGGGACTTTACATTCTATGATAATCCCCTTGGCACGAACCTCATTTGGGAATGTTAAAACCTACGTTCCACTTTATTTTTTCAAGAATATACAAGTCATCTACAACCTAAATCGTCCTAAACTATCCTACGACTATTATAAACATGATTTTAACATCCCATAACCCCAAATACATCAATTCACAACCCCTTTTTCTTCCAAGATCTCAAGAACAATATCAAGGGTTTTTCATCGAGGAATTCACTCTCTCAAAGTCCCAATTACAAGTTATTCAAGAATTCAAGCAATTCTAGTATGTGGGGTATTCATTAATGGGCTCCTTCTACCCATTGTGTCCCAAGAATCCTTCGTAATTCATGTATAACTCATTTTCCTCCTTTTTAATGATATTTCGATGTTAAGCATGAATTTACTCAATATTCCCTTAATAGTTTTGAATTCAAGCCATGCCAACATGTTTTTCCATGAAAAATTTGTCAGCACATGCTTTGAATTCCAATTACCCATATCATGTTCAGTTTAAACCATGTTAACTTACCAATTCATGAATTAAACCATGTAAGCATATTGTCCTCATAATTTCAACATATTCCCATACTCATAATCATGGATTCCGTTAGTTAAAGATATATTTTATGATTTGGGTCTCTAAATCATGAATTTCCTTATAGTGTTTTAACTGATGTTACCGTATTTGAAGTAATTATTCATTTCCAGAGAGATATGAACACCTGATACCCATATGTGTGCATATTTTGGATTTTAAGTTACGAGTTATTAAGACCATGTTTATTTCATTACATTCAAATTATAAATCCACTATAATTTTTTAATATACCATATTTGAGCATATTAGTTATTAGTACGTGCACTAGTTTATTCTTTTATGTTAGTTCAGTTGGGAGTATAGCTTAGCACTGAGTGAATGTAGGGTTGGCGGCTCCCCCATAGTTAGGCAGTGTCCTTAGTAGTAGTCTCTATGTTCTAGAAGTATGTATCCAACATAGGTTACAATGGGTTACCCATCAATTTAGGATTGACACCGTATCAAGGGTCACTCATCAATTTATTCTAGACACCCTGGTCATTCGGGACATCAACTTTGTGGATCCACACTTTCAATGTCAATACCTGTGAAAATGTATTGACACTCTTCCAATTGGGGTTATAGGTTAGACTCCAATTAGCTCAAATTAAGGCATGTTGGTTAAATATTAGCTCCCACAGTCTCAGTTAAGTATTTAGACCACATCAACTTAGGTTTTCATGACCAAGTGTTCAGTTTATCAGTCATTCAATTTTACATATCATTTCAGTACATGCTTTACTTAATCATACATTCATTTTACAAGTTCTTGTAGTCATGCTCAGTATTGATACATGATCCTCAGTATGGTTTTACATCATATTTAGCTTTAATTTGAGATTTACATATAACATTAATTTTTCTTCCACTTCCCTACTTACAGAAGCATTTTCAGATCATCCTTTAGAAATTTCACTATGTCTTATATATTTTACATACAACCATGATTTAAATGCATAATTCTGTAAATAGCATATATCCTTAATTTTAAAGCATATATTATGTATTTCCATGATTTAATGCATGTATCACATACTAATTACATTCTAATGTACTAACCAAATATATGTGTTTGTGGCTACATTCCTTCATGATGTAGGTAACAGATGTAGCCCACACACTAGGTTCAGACAGATTATAGCTTTCCACCAATAAGTAATAAGTTCTCTTATTTTGAGTACTTAAGTCAGATATAGTTCTTGTATTATATTGTATTTTTCTTATCAATACGTATTTAGTTAGGATAGTTGGAGGCATTTGCAGCTATTTATAGTCAGTATAGTAAAGGCTTCATAGATGGTCAGTCAGAGTCAGTATTTGTAATTTAAGTTTATATCTGTCAGATTCCATTATTGTAAACTTTGACCAGTTATGTATTGAAATACACAATCTCATTGAATATGCTTCCACTTGATTAATTATTATTTTAATATATATTAAATAAGTTGGTCAAGTATCTTGCCAATACATGGGTTAGCTTGGGATCACTTGTGATTCTAAGAATTATATTATGACAAGGGGCTAGTCTCTAGTCATGGTAGATTTCTCATACCTACTGGAGAGATAGAGTAGGTGCCATCATGACTTGTATATTAGGTCAGGACAAATTAGTATTGGAGCATATGTTTCAACAGTATAGTTAGTTTAAGAGAAAGTGTCTAATAGAGTCCTGCGGATAGGAAAAATGACATTCATTTCCTATCTTCGGTAGGCTTTTGGACATTCTTAAGAGTTATTTACTTCCTTCACTCATATAATTCTAAGACTCTGATTTGGTTTATAGAGTATTCCATTGACTTTACTCTTTCATAGATGGCTAGGAAACATGCTACCATTACATGAGATAAGGGTCCCAAGATTAAGCCTAGGATCCTACTCATGATTATGGATGACCTAGAGGTTATGGAAAGTCGTATGATGTGTCCCAATCTTAGGGCCATGATAGGTCACCTTCCCCATGTCCTATTCCCTTTCTTAAGTCAGATATTCTTCCACCCCATCTAGTGGTAGGTTAGGGACCATCTCAAGATCTTGTTTATTTCTTCTTTAATACTTAGAGATACATTGGCTAATTTTTTGGTTTTAATTGGTGGTGCACCGTCTGATAGTGTAGAGTCTACGGATCAGAGTGGTACTGCGATATGAGCTTAGTCTATAGTTGTAGATCTGGTAGTTTCTCAGTCGATAGTTTTTTAGCCAGTGGTTGCTCAGCTTGCTATGTCTTATGAGGTGAAAAAGATGTTGGGTAGATTCTTGAGATTGGTTTTGCCTATGTTTATTGGTGCTCTACGCGAGGATGCTTCATGAACTAGGCCTTATTGAGACTCGTCGTGTGGATTAGATCATATTTTAGTTAGACTTGGCTACTTGACATTTGTGGTGAGGTTACATGGTTTCTAAGCCAACTGGATCTTCTCTTTTGTCATGGACTCAGTTCTATGACATTTTCTTAGAGAAGTACATGCCTTGCAACTTTAGAAATCATTTGAGGGCTTAGTTCCCTGATTGGAGAAGGGCTCTATGACAATTACAGAGTATGAGGATCATTTACACAAGTTGGCTAGGCATGCTACTTCTTTTCTTGATACTAAATATGAGAGAGTTTGCTAGTTTGTTAGTGGGTGGAGACTCCTTATTCATATGTCTACTATAAATTTAGTTGTTATGGGTAGGTCCTTTTCTAGGGTGTTAGATCAAGATCGAGTGATGAAGAGATACATTGTGAGGGTCATGAGGGCTGTGATAAGATGCCTAGGTTTTAAGGCAAATTCAATAGGAGATATCATAGTTCCCCACCTAAAGATAGTAGTTCTCAGAGTAAGTGTCCTCCATGTCCATTCTATCAGCCTCAGAGTCAGCCTAGTTGACCTGTTCAAGCAGTGCTTCATATTACTGGCGGAGGTCAGTCTAGTGCTAGTTATCACCCTAGTAAGGGTAATGGTCAGTCTTCGAAAGGTTTATTATCTGGTGAATCTAGATATGTTGGTTATTTTAGGTCTGCTGGATCTGTTAGTTCTGGTGTCATGTTATAGTTGTGGAGCTGTCACTATGGGCAAGATTGCCCTAGTCGTGGGATGATTATTGCTTCAGCTCAGAATGTTTCTCCTATTAGAAGAGTTTATTCCTTAGCTATAGGTGTGTCTTATGATCATAGGGGTGGCTTCCAAGGGACTCGAGAAGGTTCTCAAGTAGGCATGAGAGGATGTCAGTTAGGTGCCCATCCAGGTGGCAGGCATGATCAGTTGTATGCAGTACCTGCTAGACCCGAGGATGATACTTTCTATGATGTTGGTACAGGTATGATTTTTTGTGCCTTTATTCGTCCCTTACTTTATTTTATCCAATATCCACTTATTCTTATGTACCTAATTATTATATATAATAGTTGGAGTTGTTTTGTAACTTATTATCTTTGCCATTGGGTGTATTTACTCCTATGGCTGATTCTTTAGTAGTGGATCAAGTTTTCAGATCATATGTTGTGACAATTAGAGATGTTGATAATTATACTATTCTTATTATTTTTGATATGGTGGATTTTGATATGATTCTGGGCCTAGACTGGTTATCCCACTATCATCGCTCATGGATTCTTTATCCAAGACTATTACCTTAGACTTGACGAGTGTACCCCCAATCCTGTGGTAAGTTTTATTTAGCTGCAAGCTGAAGGAAATTATTTCTTATGTTTGTGCTAGGAGGATTATTTCAATGGGTTGCAAGTCTAATCTCGCTTGTATTTTTTATACTAATATGGAGTTTCTGCTGCTTGACTCTATTCTTGTAGTTTGTGAGTTTCTTGATATGTTCCTTACCGACTTGTTGATATTCCCTCTGTCCTTGAGATTAAGTTTGCTATTGTCCTCGAGCCTTGAACCCTATTGTATGGATCCTGCGAAGCTTAAGGAGTTGAATTATCAACTTCAGGATCTTCTTTGTAAGGGTTTTATTAGACCGAGTGTGTCTCCTTGGATATCTCTTCTATTTTTTGTAAAGAATAAAGATGGCTCCATGTGTATGTGTATTGATTATAAGTAGCTTAGTAAGGTGACAGTGAAGAACCATTATCCTATGCCCCGTATTGATGATTTGTTTGACCAGTTTTAGGGTGTGGCAGTGTTCTATGATTGATTTAAGATCTAGTTACCATCAATTGAGAATTTGGACAGAGTATATTTGGAAGGCAGCGTTCAAGACCCGTTATGGTCATTATGAGATCTTAATGATGTCATTTGGGTTGACTAATTCCCCAGCCACGTTCATAGATTTGATGAACCGAGTATTCAGGACCTATTTAGATTCCTTTGTGATTGTGTTCACTAATGACATACTAGTGTATTTGAGGAGTATAGAGGAGCATGCATAATATTTGAAGATCGTGCTCCAGACTTTGAGAGATCATGTGCTTTTTGCCAAATTTTCTAAGTTTGAGTTTTATCTTGAGTCGGTGACATTCCTTGGACATGTGGTGTCTAAGTATGGTATTATGGTAGAC
Organism: Capsicum annuum; assembly: GCF_002878395.1. NCBI lineage: Eukaryota > Viridiplantae > Streptophyta > Magnoliopsida > Solanales > Solanaceae > Capsicum > Capsicum annuum. The sequence continues at coordinate 71,106,427 of NC_061116.1, forward strand.
CTGACTATGGTTAAGGTTAGTTGTGATTAGGCTAGGCCTACATCTCTAACTGAGGTTCGTAGTTGTAAGACCCCGCAAAATTCTAAGCTTAACTTAGTCCATTAAAGCTTGAAAAGAGGTCCCAGACTTAGAAATTTTAACTAAGTGTTTACACTTAGAATTATTTTAGCCTTCATAAGTTGGCAATCTTATTTCATGATCCATACGATCATTAAATGTCGATCTTTAAGTTTCTTCATGATCAGGAATGTCAGTAGGTGTTCTCGAATGAGTTTTGGATTTTTTGAACATCGTTAGAGGTATGTTTGGGAGTCCAAACTAGTGTATCAACGAGATCTCGATGCACCACATCGCCTATCATCTCAATGAATATTTTTCTCCAGCTCCCATAGAAATTTCCAGTGAACTGACACGGACTGGACGTGGCGCATTGGCTAACGTGTCGACCCCATCAACGCGACGCATCGATTTGCTCATCACTAAGTCAGTTTTAAGTCATTAATATTCCACATCCTCAGGGGTATTTGGGTCTTTTTCCCAAGACTAATTAGACTCTAAGACACAAAATTCAGCCCTCAATAAGAAAAATACACCCACTTTCTGTCAAATTATCTCAAGACACAAACCCTAACCCATCAAAATCAAGATCAAGATCCAAGAAATTCACCATTAATCTTCACGAATTCAAGCACCAAGGTATGTCAAGTGTTTATCCAAGGGTCCCTTCCACCCTTGGAGTTCACGAATCTATTTTTAAAACTTCATGTGTATTGATTTCATGAATTTCATGTTGGGTTTGATTATATTTATGATTATAATGATTAATTGGATTTCTAATCCATGTTTTGTTACAAGTTTCATGTGTAGTTATTTGATATATGTCTAGAATTATGTGAATCCATGCTAAACCCTTAAAATTATAAATGGGAATTTGAATTATGGTGCCTATATGTGGTTAGTGTCATGTGCATGGGTTATGTGCTCCAAGTGTTTGTAAATATGCTAATATGACTTGACTAGTGTAAGCATATCATGCTATTAATGATCTCACTCATTGGCAAGCTTATGGGTATTAAGTGTTATGTCTAGATGAATGCATCATTAGTGAGCAAGTTTTGTGTGCTACTAAATTCACACAGTGTTTTACTTTTTATGCTATCAGGTCCTATGGTATTTAATACTCGAAAAACCTAGTTGTTTACTAGAGGTATAGTAGTTATAGAATAGTTTCAGTAGTACTCAGTAATTAGTCTCAATGCAGTATTCAATTCAGAACTCAGTAGTATTAGTTGAGAACTACGTAGACTCAGTTAGTTCACAAAATTCAGTCAGTAAATAGTGCAGTACTCAGTGACCTTAGTCCAGTTTATTCCGACAGCATGATCAGTAACTGTTTAATCAGGCCTAGAACAATTTAGAAATCAGTTCAGTGTCTTTCAGCTGGGAGTAGGATTAGCACTGGGCGAGCCTAGGCTTGGGGGCTCACCCATTAGCTAGGATTGGGTTCCTAGAAGCAATCCCTATGTTCTAGAACTACGTAGCCAGCGTAGGTTATGAGATGTCACCCATTAGATAGGACTGACATACCCAGGGATGACGCGCTAGTTTAGGACTGATCTCAGGGGTCACCCGTTAGATAGGACTGACTCCATAATAGATGATAGTACCTATGGCACGGTATTAGCACCCTTCCAACTGGGGTTACAAGTTGGACCCCAACATGTCAATTAGATGATTACCTCCCACAGTCACAGTTTTAGTTTTAGTTTTAGTATAGAACTTAGTTCAGTTCTACAGACTCATGACTGTTAGATATAGTTACTCAGCTAAGTATAGAACTCAAATTACTTCTACAGAATCATGACCGTCAAATAAAGTCACTCAGTTTTTAATAATACAGTATCAGTAAACTTAGATATCAGTAAATCAGTATTCATAACTCAGTATCCAGTATTATCAGGACCTCAATTACAGTTCATGTATTCATGCATGTACTCACATTAATTTATGTTCATGTTAGCCAGTTAGCTATTGTTCATGCATATGAACCCATGCATATCAGCCTACCTCACTTAGCATACAAGTAATTCAAAGTACTGACACATACTTTTCTTTTACTCTATGATGTCTTATATCATAGGTTCAGACGCATGGGCTCTTAACCATACTTAGCAGCCCAGATTATCAGCAGTAGATTTAGGGGTGAGTCCTTATAGTTCGAGGATAGAGTATTACTTTTAGTTATTAGTGGTTCAGTAGTCAAATTTAGTTGGGGACTTATCCCATCAGCTCCATGTTTAGACAATTAGAGGCTTTTAGACTAGAGTATTTTAGACAAATATTTTAGTATTCAACATTTGTTTTCAGTTTTGAAACTTATGGAAAGTTTTTGCCAAATTTTTGAATTATCACAGTATTATTACTCGATTATTATAGTAGGTATCAGTCATGTTTAAGCTTGTGGTCCTTCGGGATTATGAGCACCGTGTAGCATTCGGGGTGCAAACTCGGGACATTACAAACTTGGTATCAAGCCTAAGGTTCAACAGAGTCCTAGGAAGTCTAAAAACCGCATCAAGTAGAGTTTTATGTATAGGTGTGTAGTGCGCCACACTTATAGACAGGAGTCTACCAGATGTTTTAGGAGAAGTTTCCCTTCTTTCAGTATTTATTTCATGTGAGTGAGCATGAGCTCAAGTTAAACTCTCAGTCTAATCCACTTCTTCCTTCTATTTACAAAACATGCCCTCCTAAAAAGAACAACGAAAGAAGAATAGAAAACTAGTCAACACCTCAACCCGTTCAGGTAGCTCCCCTGGACAAGCATGTCTCTCATGTAGAATTCAGGGTTGCAGTCACTACTATATCCAATTTAGTAGTAGCTCAGAACAAATGGCCAGCTGCTATTCAAGCCAACCCAGTGCCCAATACTGTTGCAGCAGGATTCAGGACTTTACCCGAATAAACCCTCCTTTCTTCACGGGATCTAAGTCAGAATAGGATCCACAGAAATTCTATGACTAGGTTCAGAAAGTCACAAATATTATGGGAGTAACTTATAGTAAGAGTTCTAAATTAGCTATCTATCATCTAAAAGATACAACTCATACATAGTTTAAATAGTGGAAGGTAGACAGGGGCACAGATGTAGAGCCCATAAAATAGGAAGAGTTTGCTAGAGAAGCCAAGGTATTAGAGTTCATTAATTTCAGGAAAGTCAGTATGAGGGTGAAAGAGTATTCCCTTAAGTTTACTCAATTATCAAGGTATGCTCCCCATGTAGTAGCAAATAGTAGGTCCAGAATAAGCAAGTTCGTATCTGGGGTGTCAGATAGTATTGTAAAGGAGTGCAGAACTGTGATGTTGATTAAAGAGATGGACATATCTAGGCTTATGGTCTATGCTCAATAGATTGAGAAGCAGAAACTTAAGAAGAAAGAGAAAGAGAATAAGAATCTAGAGCAAGTAGTTTCAATTTCACTCAACTTAAGTCAAAAGGTGCTAATCGTTCTAAGTTTCATCCAAAATCTTCAGTTTTAGCTCCATCCCCAGCTAGTATTGCAGTACCAAAGTTAAAAAATGGTAGTCATGATGGAGTGCCAAGCTCCAAAACCTAGGGTAGTATGAGTAGTGGTCGTACCCATCTGCTTTGCGAAGAATATGGTAGAAATCACTTAGGTATGTGTAGAGTAGGCAATGATGTGTGTTTTGGATATGGTAAGCCAGGGCACAGAATACATGAGTGTAGAGTAATGGCTCAGAGGGGAAAATATTTGTGCCAACAGGGTCAGTACAATCGTCCTTCAGCTCAGTCCGGTTGCCTAAATCAGCCGGGTGCCACTTCTAGTGCTGCCAGTGGGCAATGCCCAAACAGGCTCTATGTACTTTAGTACAGACAAGATCAGGAAAATTCTCCTGATGTGGTCACTGTTATGTTACAGATCTTCTATTTATATGTTTTGTCTTATTAGATCCATGAGTTTCTCTGTCTTTTGTAACTCCTTACATAGTATTCGATTTCAAAGTCAGACCAGAAACCTTAATAGAACCTTTATCAGTCTCCACCCAGTGGGTCAACCTATCATAGCCCTGAGGGTATACAAGAACTATTTGGTTATGATATCTCTTAAAGTCAGGCCGTTAAATTTTAGTAATAATGTCAGTACGGGTAGAAAATCAGTGGGAGAGGTTGCTACCCAACCCATCTTTACCTCAGTCCAAAGTTTTACTCTTCAGCTATTACGATATTTACTCATGCCTTACATGTTAGCTCTATGATCATAGCTACTATTCATACACATTATCAAAAATCATGTACACTTATAGCTCCTAGTGTTAGGAGTTCCAATTCGCTCAGTGTTATGAATCATGTTCCATGAAAATAGAAACTCCAAACTCAGGTCATGCTTTAAGCTCATGCCTCATGTACTCATGCTTTACAGTATGCTCAGTTCAGTATTCAGTCTCAGTTAAGTCTCACTTACAGTCTTAGTTATAGTCTTAGCACAGTAATCTGATCTGAGTTCAGTTTTAGGTTTGCTTAACCATAGCTTAAAGTTATTAGTTAATCAGTTATCAGTAATTTAGTACCTCAGTTTATAGACTAATTTAGAATCTTGTTATATGAGTGGTCTTGCATTCTCAGATAATATAGTTTTCACAAATTCATACTCAGTTATCTCATGCTATTCATCCGTCCCTTCCTTATATGCATAATACTCTATAGTTTCAGTCCATTATTTATACCAAGTACAGTTCAGTCTTACATGCCCAGTATTCTGCTATTAGATATTTAGTTAATCAGATAAGTTAGTATATTTATCAATTCATGCTCAACACCCATGTGAATATTTTTAGTAGTCCCAGGTGATGTGTTGTACAAAGGTGGACAGTATAGTTGAGAAAGTATTCAAGGGATATGACTAAGCTTGAAAATTTTTAGTTACAGTGCATAAGGCTTAGTCACTTTATCTTAGATGATGTTTCATCGGCCCCAACTCATATTATAGAATTTTAGCCAGGATGTGATTTTCTTATTCAGCTATTTTATTCAGCCATGCCAAGACTCCTTGCCCCCTAGAGCCACTAAAACTCTATAGAAAGAGTGTTAAAGAAAGGCTGCAGTCAAATATAAGTTTTAAGCATAAGTTAGTCCACAAAACCAGTAATTCAGTTTAGCAGTTAGGCGTACAATGTTTGTATGGTTGGGTTTCCCATTCTTCCATCTAGTCGCATTATCTGAAGTCTTATGAATGTAACTATTGCAAGATCGGGCAACTATGTGGTTGTAATTTTAGCTTAGTTAAGGTGTCATGCCTCAATTTCAAATCCCCGATATGCAGTCACGATTTAGTTCGTAGGTGCCCTATGCATCATCTCAGTTTCCCTCACTATCTCAACTAAGTCAGCATTCTTCAGAGGACATAATGTCCCAAAGGAGAGATGCACTATAATCCCCCGAGATTTTATGACCTAAACCTTCTATCTTCTCTTCACTTAACAAATCTAGTTTGGAGTAGTGGGTACTCATAGGTTGACCCTTAAGTTCCGATCTCATCCTAAGTCATGTATTCAGGGGCTCATTTTAGTTCATGATATTCAGTTCTTGTATCACTTTTTAGTCTCAGTTATGTTCTCATGTTCCCATTTATGAATGTTTAGTAAATGATCTCAGGTTCATCAGTATTCTCAACTTAAGGTAACAGTCTTCCTTAGATTGGCTGAATCCATGTTCAGTTACAGTTATAAACTAGGTATCTATTACCATTGCATATCCAACAATGCATTCACGAATTAGTTCAGTCATGTACTCAGGCATCAGATATGCATGTTCAGTTTGAAAACTCAGCCTATCAGTAGTTTCAGTCAGGTGTTCCATGCATCAGATATGCATGTTTAGTGTGTAAGCTCAGTCTATCAGTATTTCTTAGCTTAGTCAGCCTCATTTGAGGACGAATATTCCCAAGGGGGATATATTGTAAGACCCTGCAAAATTCTAATCTTAACTAAGTCTGTTAAAGCTTTAAAAAAGGTCCTAGACTTAGAAATTTCAGCTAAGTGTTTACACTTATAATTATTTTAGCTTTCATAAGTTGACAAACTTATTTCATGATCCATACAACCATTAAATGTCGATCTTTAAGTTGCTTCATGATCAAGAATGTCAATAGGTGTTCTCAAAAGAGTTTTAGGTTTTTCAAACATTATTTGAGGCACATTTAGGAGTCCAAACTAGTGTATCAAGGCAATCTTGATGCACCGCGTTGCCTATTACGTCAATGAATATTTTTCCCCAGCTCCCATTGCAATTTCCAATGAACCGACTTAGACTTAACGTAGCACGTTGGACAATGAGTCGATCCTATCGACACGACACATTGATTTGCATGTCACTAAGTCATTTTTAATTCATTAAGATTCCGTATCCTCAGGGGTATTTGGGTCTTTTTCCCAGGACTAATCAGCCCCTAAAACACAAAATTCATCCCTCAATAAGCAAAATACACCTACTTTTTGTCAAATTCTCTCAAGACACAAACCCTAACCCATTAAAATCAAGATCAAGGTCTAAGAAATTCACCGTTAATCTTCACGAATTCAAGCACCAAGGTATGTCAAGTGTTCATCCAAGGGTCCCTTCCACCCTTGGAGTTCATGAATCTATTTTTAAAACTTCAAGTGTATTGATTTCATGAATTTCATGTTGGGTTTGATTATATTCATGATTATAATGATTAATTGGGTTTTTAATCCATGTTTTGTTACAAGTTTCATGTGGAATTATTTGATATATGTCTAGAATTATGTAAATTCATCTAAACCCTTAAAATTATAAATGAGGATTTGAATTATGGTGCCTATATGTTGTTAGTGTCATGTGCATGGGTTATGTGCTCCAAGTGTTTGTAAATATGCTAATATGACTTGACTAGTGTAAGTATTTCATGCTATTATGTGATGTCACTCATGCACAAGCTCGTGTGTATTAAGTATTTGGTAAAATGTCTAAATGAATGCATTGTTAGTGAGAAAGTATTGTGTGCTACTAAATTCACACAGTGTTTTACTTTTTATACTATCGAGTCCTGGGGTATTTAATACCTAAAAAATCTAGCTGTTTACTAGAGCTATAGTAGTTATAGATAGTTTCAATAGTACTCAGTAATCAGTCTCAGTTCAATATTCAGTTCAGAACTTAGTAGTATTTAGTTCTAAACTCAGTATTATTCAATTTAGAACTCAGTAGACTTAGTCAGTTCACAGAATTCAGTCAGTAATCAGTTGAATACTCAGTGACCTCAGTCCAGTTCAATACGATAGCACGATCAGTAATAATTTAGTCAGGCCTAGAACAGTTTAGAAATCAGTTCAGTGTCTTTCAATTGGGAGTAGAATTCATCACTGAGCGATCCTAGGGATGGGTGCTCACCCGTTATCTAGGACTAGGTTCCTAGAAGAAATCCCTATGTTCCAGAACTATATAGCCAGCATAGGTTATGAGATGTACCCATTAGATAGGACTGACATACTCAGGGATCACCCGCTAGTTTAGGATTGATCTCAGGGTTCACCCAATAGATAGGGCTAACTTCGTAATAGATATTAGTACCTGTGGCACTGTATTATCACCTTTCCAACTAGGGTTATGGTTTGGACCCCAATCTATTCAGAGAGGGGTATGTTGGTTAGATGATTACCTCCTACAGTCACAGTTTTAGTATAAAACTTAGTTCAGTTCTACAGACTTATGACTGTCAGATACAGTCACTCAGCTTAGTATAGAACTCAAATCAGTTCTACAAAATCAGGATTGTCAGATACAATCACTCCGTTATCAGTAATACAATATTAGTAAACTTAGATATCAGTAAATCAGTATTTAGAACTCATATCCAATGTTATTAGGACCTCATTTATAGTTTATATATTCATACATGTACTCTCATTTAGTTATGTTCATGTTACCTAGTTAGTTATTTTCATACATATGAACCCATCTATATTTGCGTACCTCACTTAGCATACAAGTACATTCAAAGTACTAATGCATACTTTTTTTTTGCGCTATGATATCTTATATTATAGGTTTAGACGCATGAGCTCCAGGACGTACTTAGTAGCCCAGATTATCAACAACAGATTTAGGGGTGAGTCCTTATAGTTCGAGGATAGATTATTATTTTTAGTTACCAGTTGTTCAGTAGTCGAAGTTCATTTGGGACTTATCCCATCAACTATATGATCAGTCCGTTAGAGGGTTTCAGACTAGAGTATTTTAGACAAATATTTTAGTATTTAGTAGTTATTTTCATTTTTGAACCTTGTGGCAAGTTTTTACCAAATTTTTGCATTATCACAGTATTATTACTCAGTTATTGCAGAGGTACCAGTCATGGGTTAGCTTGTGGTCCTTCAGAATTATGAGCACCATATAGTGTCTGGGGTACTGACTCGGGGCGTTACAGTAGCTTTATTAGTTTAGCCAATTATTATTGGTGATTCATTAAGGGTTATATTGCTATTTTTGCACCTATGACTAAAGTTACCTAGAAGCAGGTTTCTTTTTGTATTTTATAAGTCATGTGAGCTTATCTTTGGAAAGGTTAAGGATTTTCTCACTTTATCTCCTATTTTATCTCTTCCTATTGAGTGAGAGGGATCCATCGTATTTTGTGATATTTCTGGGGTCTGTTTGGGTTGTGCATTAATATAGTCAGGTCATGTTTTTACTTATGCTTCTTGACAGCTTAAGATGCACGATTGCAACTACCTCACTCATGATTTAGAGTTGCTGGTGGTAGTTTTTAAGGTTAAGGTTTGGAGGCATTATTTTTATGGTGTGTAGTGTGAGAGTTTAACTAATCATCATAGTCTTCAGTATCTTATGATCTTGAAAGAGCTTAATTCTAGACAAATAGGTGGATGAAGTTTCTTAAGGATTATGATATTTTAATATTGTATCATTAGAGGAAGGCCAATATGGTAGAGGATGACTTAAGGTAAAAGGTAGTGAGTATGGATATCTTGGCTTGTATTTTAGTTTCTCAAAGGCCATTGGTATGGGTTATTCAGTCCTTATCTAATTTAATGGTTAGCCTTGATATTTCACAAACAAGAAGGATTCTTCCTAGTGTTAAGGCGAGGTCTTTGCTTTTTAAGTAGATTTTGGATCATCAGTTTAAGGATAGTAAGCTTCGCTTCATTCATGATTAGGTGTTGAGTTGAGTGTTCGAGTGGAACACCATAGATTCAGAGAATATTTTGAGATTTAATGGCCGCATTTCTATTTCGATGATGGATGACTTAATTCAGTGTATTTTGCATATGACACATAGATCTAGCTATTCCATTCATACCTTCACAACCAAGATGTATAGAGTTTTGAGGCAACATTATTAGTGTAGCAGTATGAGAGAGATATGGCAGACTTTGTAGCTTGTTACCTATGTTGTCAGTAGGTAAAGGTCAGGACAAACGACTAGGTGGTTTAACTCAGCAGTTGCCAATTTTTTAGTGGCAATAGAAATGAATTACCATAGATATTGTTAGTTTTTTGGCTCACACTTCCCATGGTTTTGATGGTATTTAGGTTACTGTGGATCGTTTGAGCAAGTCAACACATTTCATTCCTATTTAGATTACGTCAGTTCTTAGAGGTTAGCCCAAATCTATGTTTGGGAGATAGTACATTTACATGGTGTACCCATTTATATTATTTTAGACTATGGTTTTGTGTTTATTTTAGGATATTAGAGAGAATTTCAGAAGGAGTTGGGCACTTAAGTATATCTTAGCACAACCTTTCATCCATAGATAAATGGTCAGTCAGAGAAGACTATTCAGGTACTTGAGGATATGCTTCGACCCTTTGTTATGGAATTTGGATGCCATTAGGAGCGATACTTAGCCTTGGTAGAGTTCTTATATAATAACAGGTATCATTCAAGTATTGACATGGAACCTTTTGAGGCTTTATATGGTAGGAGATGTCATTCTCTGGTTGGATAGTTTGAAACTTCTGATTTTAGACCCTGTGGTATTGATTTTGTGTAGGAGTCATTGGATAGATTCAAGGTGATTAAGGATAGGTTGAAATCATCTTAGAGTAGGCAGAAGGACTTTGCAGACAGTAGGCTTCGTGCCTTGGGATTTGGAGTTAGTGATTGTGTATTTCTTTGTGTCTCACCTATGAAGGGTCTGATGAGGTTTGGGAGGAAGGGCAAGCTCTATTCTAGATATATTATACCTATTGAGATTCTTCCCACAGTTGGTGAGGTGGCTCATAAGCTAGCTCTACCTCTGGATTTTGTTGTTGTTCATCCAGTTTTCCATGTCTCCATGTTGTAGCAATACATTCCTTATCTGTCTCAAGTGCTTACATAGGACTCGGTTCAGTCAGATGAGTGTTTGACCATTGTAGAGTAGTCATTGCTTATTTTGGCTAGTGATGTTAGGAGGTTGGGCACTAGATATATGCCTGTAGTTAAGGTTCAGTGGAGGAGCCTTCCTATGGAGGAGGCCACTTGGGAGATCGAGAGCGAGATGTGGACCCAGTATCCTCACTTGTTTGAGAGTTAGGTAAATTCTAATCCTTAACTTTTGCGGACAAAAGTTCCTTTAGTAGTGGATATTATAATGATCCTTCAGGTCATTTTCCATATTTTTTCTTATTTACATCGATAAAGATTTTCCATAACTGCACCAAGTTATTTATGACTTACTGGAACAGACAATTTGGATACCGAGAAGTTCCTTTAGTTTGCAGTGCCAATTCCCTATTTTGAAGTCTTCTCAAGTTCCAAATGTCCACTGGGAAAAAACCTTAGTGAAACTACCTTAAAAGAAAATTCTGACTACACAAACAACTCTAAATTATTGATTTTAGAATAGGTGGATATTTTGTTCGGTTCCTAAGATACCTGAGCTCATTTCAACCTATTAGTCATAAAGATGAGAAAAATATGATTAATGGACCAAATATGGATGTGGGACCAACATTTGGCCGAAATGACCTTGAATGGAAAATTCTGTTATGCCATTGAGTCTTGAGCATTGAATTTGGAGTAGTTACATTATTTATTTGCATATATGGGATTTTGGATGAATCTTAAGGGCTTGGTGGGTACTTGGAAATTTCCAAATCCATTGTTGTTAATTGGTACATCACTATCATGATCCAAGGGTTTCAATCGCAATACACTTAGAAGTTACCAATTGCAGTGATTGTTGTATTTTGTCACAATCGCGACTTAGCCTGGCGACTACAAGATATGGCAATCACGAGGCCTCTAGTCATGATAGTGGAACCTGAGGGCCTGGTATAGGTATAAAAGGACCCATTTGCCACAATTTTGGCCATGTTTCATCATTCTCTTAAGAGGAAAAAACCTAAGAAGAGGGATAACTTGCAACTGAGGCTTGAGGGTGATTTAGGAGCGCCATTAACACTTATTTTTCATGGTTATCGTCTAATTTAAGGTAAGAATTCACCCTTTACTTAGTGGATTTTATTGATTTCTTGCTTAAGACCCCAAAATCTTAAGCGCTTAATTTTAACACCAATTTAGCTTGGTTTTCACCCATTTTGAGGGTAATGATTCGTAGAGCATGTAAGAGTGTTGGGTTGATTTAAAAATGCAATTTTCATAAGTGGGACCCATATGGAGGTTTTGATGTGATTTTTAGACCCCAAGCACAATGGTGATATATATATATATATATATCATTACTCTCATATTAATGATTAGAATGTGTTTATGATAGCTTGGCATCTTGAAGAGGCTCCTCAGAAGGGAAAAATGGTGGTTTAGCTGGCCATTGAGCTTCTTTCAAGTCAAGGTAGGCTAGGTTTTATCATTTGCTAGATTGAGCTATTTCACAGTATTCTTATGATATTGTGTTAGATTTGGGATAGGTTTTATGTGTTAGATTGATGAAATACAAGACTTGGGATAGTTGGATCGTTTAAGATATTTTGAAATCATAGAGTTAAAATACTTTACTTATTTCAATATGCCTTTTGTGATTTGGGCTATATTACTCGTGTTTAGAATGAGAATGCCTTAAATTACTCAAGTTAGGTAAAAATGCTTTCGATACTCATGCTTTTTGTAAGTTTGTCCTTAGTTGCTTACATTAATGAAGGTTGTCCTAGTTTCCATTGGACTTAGCTAAAGTGCTTGAGAAAAATCTCAACCTTAGGGATAATTGTGGCTTGCAATACATTTAAGAGTGGATTTAGATACCTTAGCCTAGCCCGAGGCAGAATTTGACTTAGAATGTATTATGGGAATTTAGAAGTGGTCTTCTTGACTCATCTTAAGTCAAGATCGATAACTAGCTCTCTTGAAATCCTTATATGCTTGCTGAATACCTAGAGAATTCTCATTTTAGGAAATGTTGAGGAACTTTGGCACTTGATGGATATGGTGATGATGACACTAGAAGTAATATTCGTAGACTAGTGGATTAGATTTTCACTTATGCTATGATGAGATATGCATCATGTTGCAACAAGATACTGGTTATGCCATGTATAAGCTATTTATCAAGTTAATGATTAGCCTTTGACCATGATATTGAGAAGTTATTTCCTATGCTATTACTTATTATTATGATCATGCTAAGAAATTGTACTTGTAATCATGCTTCAAAATATTTTTATGGATGATGTTAGAAATTGTGTTATTATTTGTGCTAGAAATCATGCTTATTAATTATATGAGAAGTTATGCTAGAAATATTGATGCTTGACTATATTATTACTTATGATATTGATTATTTTTGGTTCAATTCTGGAAGATGATATTGATATTGATTATGCTGGTTCAATTTTAAAAGATGATGTTAATACTGATTAAGTGACAAATCATGACTAGTTGATAAATAAGGATTAGTTGGTAAAGGTTGATTAGAGGTTATATGATGACTAGTAATCTACTAGATTAGTTAATAAGAGATTTTTAGCTAATAAATGGTTACTAGTGAGCAATGATAATAAAGTTGTTAAATGATGGTAATATTATGGAATGTGGGTACATTTTGAATGTTGGTAAAATTATAAAATGATAGTTAAATAATGAGTTGATTATTTGTAAGTGATAAATGGTTGCTTTATTCTATCTTTGAGTGTACTCTCTAGATGTATGGGAGTTTGTGATGAGTTATTTACTTTCAACACAAATTTGTGTATGAAGGCAATTTGTACTTCGTGATTGCGTGTGTGATTCCTTATGATGCACTATTATTTTGATTTATTTACTTATATTGCATGGGGATGTTGGCATATGTTGATACCTTGTGTTATATTATTATTCCAGTTAAATTATTTATTATGTACAATAGTATTGGAGATTGTTCAGGTTCTTTTTTGTACCTTGACTTAGTTATATTATGAGAGAACTTAGGTTGAGGAGTTCATAATCCTGAGGTAGGGATCTATGTCAGTGAATGAGTACTGCCTTAAGTTTAATCAGTTTTCTAAATACACTCCCTAGTTTGTAGCTGACTCTAGGTCTAGTACAAGTAAGTTTGTTACAGAGTGTCTGACTTGGTAGTTAGAAAATGTAGGACTGCCATACTTATTGGGGATATGGATATTTCTAGGTTAACGACTCATGCTCAACAGATTGAGGCAAAAAAGTTGAAAGGAAGAGAGAAGAGAAATAAAAAGGCTAGAACTGGACAGTTTGAGTATGGGAAACTAAGGTTTGGAGAGGGAAACTATTCATAGTTTTAGGGTCATTTAGCGGCACCAGCATCATCTTCAGCTAGTGTCCCTAAACCCAGTACCAGGTAGAAGCAGTGGGGTAGGACTTCTGTTTCTAGGTCTCAGAATAGTGTGGGTGGAAGGACCAGTTATCAGACATGTGCAAAGTGTTGCAGAAACTATCCTGGCAAGTGTTTAATGGGAAAAAAAGGGTTGTTATGGATACGCAAAGTTGGGTCACGGAATCAAGGAGTGCCCAACAAGAAAGCAAGGATATTTGGTCCCCAGACTAGGGCTACTAGTGGACCAGCTTCACTAAGTCACCCGTTCCTCCCCAGGACATATCATCCAGTACCAGTGGCAGTCAGCGCCATAATTGGTTTTATTCTTTAACATCTCGATAGGAGTAGGAGAGTTGACTAGATGTTGCTACTGGTATGCTTTATGTTTTTCATCATAATATGTATGTGTTGTTAGATCAAGGTCAAATCTCTCTTATGTGACTCTATTGGTTGCGGTAAATTTTGGATAGGGCCCGAAAAGCTCTCCAAGCCCGTCTTAGACTCCACCCAAGTAGGTGAGTCAGTTGTCGCTAGGCGAGTCTATACTTAATCTCCCAAGAGTCATTTCATATCTTATCTTAAGGACAAAAATTTAATATCAAAAGGGTGCATTTATCATTTAGTATAAGTCAAGATACTAAGTCTAAAGCTCCAACAATTTAGTCAGTGCTTGTAGTCAATGAGTTTCCTGAGGTTTTTCTCAAAGATGTGCTAGGAGTACTTCCCAATAGAGAAATAGAATTCGGTATTGATCTTCTTCCTGATACTCAACCTATCTCCATTGCTCCATATCATATGGCTCCGACCGAGCTCAAAGAGTTAAAAGAGCAGCTTAAAGACCTCCTAGATAAAGGTTTCAAAAGGCCTAGTGTTTCTCCTTAGGGCGTTCCAATCCTGTTCGTGCGTAAGAAAGATGGCTCTCTCCAAATGTGCATTCATTACCACCTACTAAATAAAGTATCAATCAAGAACAAATATCCTCTTTCTTGGATTAATGACTTATTTGACCAGCTTCAGGGTGAAAGTTATTTTTCTAAGAAAGACCTCAGATCTAGCTATCATCAGCTTAGAGTTAGAGAATATGATATTCTAAAGACAACTTTTAGAACTCGGTATAGTCACTTTGAATTTTCAGTTATGTCCTTTGGACTAATGAATGCCCCAGCAGCGTTTATGGACTTGATGAATAGAGTGTTAAAGCAATAATTAGAAATATTCATCATAGTCTTCATCGATGACATTTTTTTCTATTCCTGTAGAAAAGATGATCATGCAGACCATCTCAAAATTGTGTTGCAGATCTTAGAGATCATCAGTTGTTTGCCAAATTTAGTAAGTGTGAGTTTTGGCTAAGATCAGTAGATTTCCTTGGCCATATTATTTTTAGTGATGGCATTAGTGTTGACCCTAAAATGATTGAAGAAGTAAGAAACTAGCCCAGACGTATCTCTCCATCAAATATTAGGAGTTTATTGGTTTTGGTTGGCTATTACCAGTAATTTTTTGAAGGATTTTCTTCCATTGCATCCCCCATGTCTATATTGACTCATAAGAAAGTCAAGTTTCAGTGGTCATATTCTTGTGAGAAGAGTTTTCAATTATTGAAGACTCGACTCACTTCAGCCCCAGTTTTGACGCTATGAGACGGTTCAGATGGATTTGTTGTTTTCTATGATGCTTCTAGGGTTGGTTTGGGTCGTGTTTTAATGCAGAGAGGTAAATTCATATCCTATGCCACTAGATAGCTTAACTTTATGAGAAGAATTATCCTACCCATGATCTTGAGTTAGTCGTTGTTGTTTTTGGCTTGAAAATTAGGAGGTATTATCTTTATGGGGTGCATGTTGATGTATTCACGGATCACAAAAGTTTACAGTATGTGTTCTCGCAGATAGATTTAAATCTCCATCAGAGAAGGTGGTTGGATTTGTTGAAAGATTATGACATAAGTGTTTGGTATCATCCAGGCAAGGGCAATGTAGTGGTAGATATCCCTAGTGGACTATCTATACATAGTGTTGCTCATGTTAAGAATGATAAGAAGAAGTTAGTTTATGAGTTTCATCAGTTGGCTATATTAGGTGTTTGGTTGGTTGATGTTGCTGAAGGTAGTGTTTGGGTTCAGAATAGATTGGAATCTTCTTTGGTTACCGAAGTGAAGGAGAAACAAGATAGGGATTCCAGTTTTCTTAAGTTGAAAGAGTAAATTAGAGATCAGAAAGTAGAGGTTTTCTCCTAAAGGGGAGATGGTGTGTTGCGATGACAGGGTAGAATGTGTATGCCGTGTGTTGATGGTCTTAGACAATGGATTTTGGCCAAACTTCATGGTGAGCGTTACTCTTTTCATCCAATAGCTACCAAGATGAACCGTAATTTGTTGGAAATCTATTAGTGAAGTGGCATAAAGAGGGATATTGCAGAGTTTATAGCTAAGTGTGATAATTGTCAATAGGTTAAGGTTGAGCACCAAAGGCCTAGTGACACTATATAGGAGTTCAATATTGCTACTTGGAAGTGGGAAAAGGTGAACATAGATTTTGTGACATGGTTTCCCTGTTTGCGTCGACAGCATGATTGGATTTGGGTTATTGTAGACAAAATGACCAAATCAGCCCATTTCTTGCAAGTCCATACTTATTATTCAGCCGAGGATTATACTACGATCTATATTAGAGAGTTGGTTGGTTTGCATGGAGTCCCGTTTTAAATCATTTCAGATAGAGGTACTCAGTTTACTTCTCACTTTTGGAAAGATTTTTAGAAGGTTCTTGGTACCCAAGTTCACCTCAGTAATGCTTTTCATCCTCAGATAGATGGTCAAAAAGAGAGGACCATTAAATACCCTAGAGGACATGTTAAGATCATGTGTCATTGATTTTAAAGGTAGTTGGGATGATCACTTGCCATTGATTTAGTTTGCCTCTAATGACGGTTACCACTCTAGTATTCAGATGGCTCCGTTTGACGCTCTCTATGGAAGGAGATGCAGACCACATATTGGTTGGTTTGAAGTAGATAAGACTACATTGATAGGGCCTGATTCAGTATTTGATGAGATAGAGAAAGTTGAGCTAATTAGGAAGAGGCTTAAGACAACACAAAGCCAACATAAATCCTATGCAAATGTAAGAAGAGAGATCTAGAGTTTGAGGTTGGTGACTAGGTTTATTTTAAAAACTCTCCCATAAAAGGAATGAAGAGATTTGACAAGAAGGGGAAGCTTAGTCCCTGATATATTAGTCCTTACAAAATCTTGAGTCATTTTGGGAAGGTAACGTATGAGCTTAAGTTGCCTACGAATTTGGCATCAGTGGATCCAATGTTTCATGTCTCAGTGTTAAAGAAGTGTATTGATGAACCAGCTATTGTAGTTCCTTTAGAAAGCACATATGTTCAGGATAACCTTTCTTACAAAGAAATCCCAATTGATATCCTTGATTGTCAGGCTCGTCGACTAAGAAAAAAAGAAGTTCCCTTGGTCAAATTTCTTTGGCGAAATCAATCCGTTGAAGGAGCCATTTGGGAAGAGAAATAGATATGCATACCAAGTACCCTCATCTCTTCTAAGCAATTTCATACTCAACTTAAGGTAATAAGTTTTCCTTAGATTATCTCTCTTCCATTCTTAGTTCCAGCTTTATATAATCATCTTCATGTCATTTCATGCATTCACAAATCAATTCTGTCATGTAATCATGTCCTCAGTTATGAATGTTAAGTACAAAAGCTCAGTTCTGCAATATTCTTAGTTTAATCAGTCTCATCCGAGGATGAATATTCCCAAGGGGGAGATACTGTAATACCCCATATTAAAACGTAGCTTAGTTCAGTTTCTAGTACAAGTATAAAAGGCTTAAAGCCTACAAAATTAACTAAGTATTGAGGACATGGTCTTATTTTTGACCTCTTAACCTTGAGGATTTTTAAATTGACCTTTCGGACTCCGAGATAATGGTTCTTGAGATAATTCATGATCATGGGTTTAAGGAGGATGTCTTGGGGAAGTTTCAGAATTTTTGAATGAGGTTTGAGTCATGTTTTGATTTCGATTCAAGCAGTTCAACGCGATTGCATTGCATCTGTAATGCCCGAATTTTCTGAACTGGAATGCTACACGGTGCTCATGACCCCGAAGGACCACAAGCTAACCCAAGACTAATATCTGTACGTGTAACTGCATAATATACATATAAAATGCGGAAACATGAACAAAGAGGGCATAAGGTTCAATCTTGAATAATAAAATATCTGAACTAAGGTGGTATCACAGTATCAAAACAAAACTAAAAATACTAAAGTCTAAATCTGAAAACTCTATAATCGTCTGAAAACCTCTAAACTGTCTAAATAAGGAATTGAAGGAACATGTCTCCAACTAACTCCCTGAATTGAAAATAAACTAAAATACTGGAATAATAAATGTAACGATCATATCCTCGAAAGATGAGGACTCACTGCTTACTGAACTGCTATTGCTGATCTGGAATCTGTACCTCAGAACCTATGGTATAACACAAAAAGAAAGCACCGTAGCACAAATGCGTCAGTATAACTAAAGTACTGAGTATACATGGGGGTAGGATAAATGCATGGGGTTTATATGCATGAACATGATGACTAATATGAATGTGAGAATACATACATAGATACATACGTAACTGCTACTAAACTTGTGGAGATACTAACTACTTGAGTTTGAACTCTGACAACATGAGTTTCATGATACTGAGATACTGAATGATTGTATCTAACAGTCATAATTCTTGGGAAAACTATCTGAGTTCTAAACTGTATCTGAACATCTCAGTCTAAGATCAGTCCTAGCTAACGTGTGACCTCTAAAACTGATAATGAGAACACTCGACTGAATCTGAGATTGAGATCAAGTCTGTCTGCCGGGTGACCTCTAGATCTAATAATAAGCATCCGAATATGGGACCAAGCCTATCTGACGGGATGGTCCAGGAATCAATGGAACTATCTGAGTTCCTTACTGAGATCGATGACTGTATCTGATAGTCCTGATTCTTGATTTCTACTCTGAAGATAGATACTGAAACTGTAAATGTAACTGTGACTGTGGGAGGTAGTAACCTAACCGACATGCCCCGATACTGTACTGGTGGGGTCCAATCTTTGCCCTGATTGGATGGGTATCAATACCGTGCCACGGGTAGAGACCTCTACTATGGTCAAGCTTTTCTGACGGATGACCCCGAACAGGAAATCAAGCCTAAGGCAATATAATAGTCAAGTACAACCTTAATCTGATGGGTGACTCCTGTCCAGCACTGGCTACACTGTTCTTGAGTACAGGGATTGCGGCTAACGGCTCTACCTTTACAACGGAAAAAACCTCCATCCCTGCACTCGCTCGGAGCTAGTCCATACTCCTAACTGAAAGACTCTAAAAAGATTAATTGTGGTGAACTGACTAACTAAACTGAACTGATTTATAAACTAATTAACTGAGATGATAATATTTTCTTAGCTGAACTAAGCTGAATTCACTGAGTTCCATTAACTGACAAAAAAGCTACTTGAGATCTGAGGTCTGACTGAGAGTACTGAAACTACTGGGACTAATGAACTACTGAGATTTCTGAGTTTTTCTGAGTCACGTGATTAACTGAAATCTTTGGAGCATAGCTTGACTGAGGATGTCTTGAAACATGACACTAGCTCTAGGCACACAACTATAGTTTTTGGGTACAAGTACCCCCAGGACTCGATGGAAGGAAGACATACATGACTGACTTGATCATAAGAATAGAGTCCACAATTCACAATATCATAAGGATTTCATAATAAGAATGATTCTCAACAAACTATCACATGATCGGGAATGCACAAAACATGTCTATACTTGCATGGCTTTAATAACATGGTCATTCCATATATTAACAATATCATGACCATCTCATACAACATCTTCAATTCAAGATAATAGCATAGAGATCGCATTGAACATAAACTTAGAACATGGAATAGTCATTTAGGACTTATTATGTGATAAAAGCATGATTTCTATTCCCTTAGGTATTTTGACAAACACCTTACATGCACATCTTAGGCATAGGTGGATTCATCAATATTACAAATATTCAACCACCAATTCCACATATTTATACATTAAATACCAACATATCCTCACACAAAACATACAAAGATCCCATCTTAGGCATCATCAAACTCCAATCACATGAACATCAACCACCAATAACATATACATCATAATACAAAATTTAGAAGATGGTTATTGAGCTTCATGGATGAAATAAGTCCATAAATCAACTCACGCATACCTTAGAAGGAAGATTCTTGATGATTGACGGAGGAATTTCCTTGAAATTGGATCTTCAAGCTTAATTATGCAACCCTAGTTGTTTTTCTCTTTTAGTTCTATTGGATGATGAACTTAAAATGTTAGTAGGGTTTTAATGCAATTAGGAGCTATATATTTTGTAGGGTTAGGTTTAGGGACATGTAAGGAGTGTTAAAAGACTTAATTACCCTCAAAATAACTCAAAATGGAGTGTTTAAGATACTTGAAACCATAAGATATGTGTCGCATATGATATCACATAAATTTACATAGGTGCCGCATATGATATCTCCTATATCTACATAGCCGCCGCATATGTTATCACTTATATTTACATAGGTGCCACATATGCTATCGCATATGCTTTCCTGTGCCCATGAGCGATTCGTTAGGCGACGCACTCTACTTCGTAAAGCCATAACTCTTAGATTTGGTGTCGGATTTTGATGAAATTTGTATCGTTGGAAAGCTAATTCGATTATCTATAATTTTTGGGTAGAAATATGCAGAAATACCACATTAACATCGAGTTATACTCTTTCAAATATGACCTTTATGAAATCAAACACTAAAACTTGATGGATTCAAAAACTCTTAGCTTGTATTACCTTAAGTGACTCATATGAACATGCTTAATGCATCATAAGCTATCTTATTGCTAGGATACTCATTGTAAGTCATGTACTCAAGTATGAATCACAGGATAGGAGATTTCATATGTAGGAAAAATGATTCTTCTCCTAGCTTAGAAACATGCGGGGTATTACAATATCTCCCCCTTGAGAACATTTGTCCTCGAATGGAAATTAACTGAGGCGGGAGAGATAATAAGATAAAGTACATAAAATACATACACTACTGAAACATGGGTTCATGACTGACATGATTGAAAGCTGAGCACAACATACTGAACATGTATATCTGAAGCATAGAAAGCTGATTCATGAATATTAGACTGAGGATTCTAATAAAGTGAGTTTTCTCAAAATGACAATGCATATATGAGGCACAACTAAAAGGCTGAATCCATGCACATCTTATGCATGATTACATTACTGACATGATATGTAAATATGTGAGTGAAGATACTGATAAATAGTACTTTCTCCACTGAACACGTACATCTAATGCCTGAATATCTGACTGAGCCGACTCTTGAAAGCTTGACTGATTATGCCATGGCACTTGATAACTAATTTATAACGGGAACATAAAAGCATCAAGAAAAGGTAGGGTATCTCCCTCTTGGGACACTATGTCTCTCTAGGAATATTTACCTTGCTGAGATACTGGGGTGATGCACAGGGCATCTACAAACTAGATTATAACTAATCATTAGAGAGCTGAGACTAATGCATGATGCATGAACTAAACTAGGCCTGCTAATGTTACTGACTAACTCATGTGGAAACATAAGCTCAAACGAGCGCAAGATATCTAACAATGCATACAATGATCATGAAAAACTTATAACGTACCCAAATCTAGGTTGGGGAAACATTTTGGATCATGGTGAGTCTGGAGTGAATAGAGTCAATTCTGACGCTGACCACTATTGGTGCTGGGATTTGCGGCCTGCTTATGCGAATCTCTACCTTTTTGAGCTAACACTCTACACTCCTGCATTCTGTGTCCTGGATTACCATACCCAAAACATACCTAACTATTAGCTCTGCATGCACCTAGATGATTTTTGCCACACTCTCCACAAAGCGGATAAGTACGCTCACTTCTAACACTACTCTGGGCTTTGGATCCTGGAGCCCCACCATGACTAACATCTCCAAAGTTAGGTGTGGGCATACTAGCTGAAGATGGAATAGGGGCTGAATTTTTCTGACTATGGTGAGAACGATTACCACCCTTTGACCCAGCCAGAGTAAAGCTGTAACTACCTATTCTGAATCTCTTATTAGATCTCTCCCTCTTCTTTGACTTATCTGCCACTATCTACTGAGCATGCATCATTAACCTAGCAAGGTCCATGTACCTATTGAGCATAGCTGTTCTATACTCTTTCAATACTAACCCAGACACATTAGTGACAAACTTACTCATACTCGCTCTGGGGTCAGCTATCAAGTCAGGAGCATACTTAGCTAACTGGTTTAACATAAGAAAATACTCCTTCACTATCATGGAGCCTTGTCTTAGGTTTATAAACTCTTCTACCTTACCTTCTCTTATATCTAATGGGAAAAACTTCTCTAAGAAGGCATTCTAAAATATCTGCCAAGTTATGGGAGTTGCATCTTCCCCTCTACTCTTCTTCCACAACACTACCCAATCATAAGCAATATCTTTCAACCTATAGGACGCTAATTCCACACTCTCCTCCTCTGACACATACATGATTTGGGTGATCTTTTATACCTTTTCTAGATACAGTTATGGGTCCTCACCTGTTATTGACCCAAAGAATTCTGGAGGGTTCATTCTAATAAAATTTCTGATTCTGGCTACAGCTGAATCCCCAACTTACTTGGGTGGGGCTGCAGTCTTTCGGTTGCCCTGAACACTAGTGGTCACAGCCTGGGCTAGTACCTAAAAAGCTGCCCGAAATTCTGCATGTGACACATTCTCATTTAAAGGATTTATAGGCTGCGGGGCTGACTAATTTCCTGTTCTCTTGTTAGGAGGCATGTTCTACAAATAGAAGAGGAACAAGGATTAAACTGAGAGTTCAACTTGAGCTTTTGCTCACTAGTACGATATGAGTACTGAAAGAAGGGAAACTACTCATAAAACATCTTATAGCCTCCTGTACATAAATGTGGTGCATAACACACCCATGTACAAGATACTACTAGATACGGCTTTCAGACTTCCTAGGACTCTATTGAAACTTAGGATCTGATACCAAGTTTGTACGCCCTAATTTTCTGAACCAAAATGCTACACGGTGCTCATGACCCCGAAGGACCACAAGCAAACCATGACTGATAGCTATACCTATAACTACATAATATATATATAAAATATGAAAACATGAACAAAGAGGGCGTAAGGTTCAATATTGAATAGTATAATATTTGAAATAAGGCAGTATCACAGTACCAAAAAAAACCTGAAAATACTAAAGTCTAAATCTGAAAACTCTATAATCATCTAAAAGCCTCTAAACTGTCTGAATAAGGATTTGAAAGAACATGCCTCCAACTAACTCCCTAAATTGAAAATAAATTAAAATAATGGAATAATAAATGTAACGATCATGTCCTCGAAAGATGAGGACTCACTGCTTACTAAAATGCTACTGCTGATCTGGAATCTGCACCTCAAAACCTATGGTGGAACATAAAAACAAAGTACCACAGCTCAAATGCGTCAGTACAATTAAAGTACTGAGTATACGTAGGGGTAGGCTAAATGCATTGGGTTTATATGCATGAACATGCTGACTAATATGAACGTGAGAATACATACATACATAACTACTACTGAACTGGTGTAGATACTGACTACTTGATTTTAAACTCTGACAACATGAGTTTCGTGATACTGAGATATTGAATGACTGATAACATGGGTGACTATATCTAACAGTCCTAATTCTAGGGAAAACTATCTGAGTTCCAAACTATATCTGAACATCTAAGTCTGAGATCAGTCCTAGCTAACAAGTGATCTCTGAAACTGATAACGAGAATACTCGACTGAATCTGAGATTGAGATCAAGTCTGTCAGTGGGGTGACCTCTAGATCTAATAATAAGCATCTCAATATGGCACCAAGCCTATCTGATGGGATGGTCCAGGAATCAATGGAACTATCTAAGTTCCTTATTGAGATCGATGACTGTATCTGACAATCCTGATTCCTAATTTCTACGCTGAAAACGGATACTAAACTATAACTGTAACTGTGACTATGGGAGGTAGTAACCTAACCGACATGCCCTGATACTGTACTGGTGAGATCTAATCTTTTCCCTAATTGGAAGGGTGTCAATACCGTGCCACAGGTAGAGACCTCTACTACGGTCAAGCCTCTCTGACGGGTGACCCTGAACAGGAAATCAAGCCTAAGGAAATATAATAGTGAAGTATAGCCTTAATCTGATGGGTGACTCCTGTCCTGCACTGGCTATGTAGTTCTGGAGTATAGGGATTGCTACTTACAGCTCTGCCTTTATAACAAGAAAAATTGCCATCCCTGCACTCGCTCGGTGCTAGTCCCTACTCCCAACTGAAAGACTCTAAAAAGATTAACTGCGCTGAACTGACTAAGTGAACTAAACTAATTTATAAAATGATTAACATAGCTGATAATATTTTCTTAGCTGAAATAAGCTAAATTCATTGAGTTCCACTGACTGACGGAAAAGCTACTTGAGATCTGAGGTCTGACTGAGAGTACTGAAATTACTGGGACTACTGAGCTACTGAGATTTATGAGTTTTTCTGAGTCACGTGACTAACTAAAATCTATAGAGCATATCTTGACTAAGGATGTCTTGAAACATGACACTAGCTCTAGGCACATAGCTATAATTTTTAGGTACAAGTATCCCCAGGACTCGATGGAAGGAAACTGACACACATGATTGACTTGAACATAAGAGTAGAGTCCACAATTCACAATATTATAAGTAAGGATTTCATAATAATAATGATTCTCAACAAAATATCACATGATCGGGAATACACACCACGTGTATATAATTGCATGGCTTTAATAACATGGTCATTCCATATCACAACAATATCATGAGCATCTTATACAATATCTTCAATTCAAGACAATAGCATGGGGATCACGTTGAACATAAACTTAGAACATAGATTAGTCATTTAGGACTTATTATGTCATAAAAGCATGATTTCTATCCCCTTAGGTATTTTGACAAACACCTTACATGCACATCTTAGGCATAGGTGGATTCATCAATATTACAAATATTCAACCACCAATTTCACATATTTATACATTGAATACCACCATATCCTCACACAAAACATACAAAGACCTCATCTTAGCCATCATCAAACTCCAACCATATGAACATCAACCACCAACAACATAAACATCTTAATACATAATTTAGAAGATGGTTCTTGAGATTCATGGATGAAAAGAGTCCATGAATCAACTCACGCATACCTTAGAAGGAAGATTCTTGATGATTGACGGAGGAATTTTCTTGAAATTAGATCTTTAAGCTTAATTATGCAACCCTAGTTGTTTTTCTCTTTTAGTGCTCTTGGATGATGAACTTAAAATATTAGTAGGGTTTTAATGTAATTAGGAGCTATATATTTTGTAGGGTTAAGTTTAGGGACATGTAAGGAGTGTTAAAATACTTAATTATCCTCAAAATAACTCAAAATGGAGTGTTTAGTCACTTGAAACCATAAGATATGCGTTGCATATGATATAGCATATATTTACATAGGTGCCGCATATGATATTGCCTATATCTACATAGGAGCCACATATGCTATCGACTATATTTATATAGGCACCGCATATGCTATTGCATATGCTTTCCAGTGGCCATGTGAGATTGGTTAGGCGATGCACTCTACTTCACAAAGCCATAACTGCTAGCTCGGGTGTCGGATTTTGATGAAATTGGTACCGTTGGAAATCTAATTTGATTCTCTATAATTTGATGAGTATAAATATGCAGAAGTACCACATTAACATTGAGTTATACTCATTAAAATATGACCCTTACAAAATCGAACACTAGAACTTGATGGATTCAAAAACTCTTAGCTTATATTACCTTAAGTGACTCATATGAACATGCTTAATGCATCATAAGCTATCTTATTGCTAGGATACTCATTGTAAGTCATGTGCTCAAGTATGAATCACAGGATAGGAGATTTCATATGTAGGAAAAATAGTTTGTCTCCTAGCTGAGAAACATGCGGGGTATTACACATCATGCCATGTATAACGATGGTAACATCATTGTGTCATGCTAGGCCTCGAAACGGCATTCCAGTTATGAAATTAATCTCTTGAGGGGTAGTTAGGTCTTTTCCCATCAGCCCAAGTCCTATAAACACAAGATTAAACGTCGATTAAGGCATTATTTGTGCATTCTCCTTAAATTTTCTCCCAAAGAAAACCCTAACCTCCTCCCAAGAACTCCAAAAATCCATTAATTTCTCTTCAAGATAAACAAGAATTTAATATTACTAATCCAAAAAGTTCAAAAAAGCTTTCAAGATCATCTCCAAGGCTTTTAAAGTCAAGCTTTTTACACCAAGTAAAGCCTATCAAGGTACGTGGTGTTATGAACATGGGTATCCTTTCATCCGTATGTCCAAATTGTATAATTTTAAGATTCAAGTTACTTGTTATGAATTAGGGTTCATATGAAAGTTTCTATATTCTTGAAGCATGTGATTATCATGAGATTTTAATCTTTGAGTATATCAAGAATTGTTTATGTTTATGTTTTAACTTATATAATTTATATTATGTATGAGATTCCACTATCTTGATTTGATATTATTGAAGTATTTCAAGATTTGTATTGAGCATAAATTTTTGTTGAAAATTATCATGAGTTTAAAGCATGAATTTTAAGCCCTAAGCTTAAGTGTTACGATTTTAAGAAGAGCATGCACTTAAGTTTTTTTTATACATTTATACAAAGATTTAAAGAAAGAAGTGATCTTTCAATCCTAAGCTAAGATATGGAATCCATATATGTTCATCTTGAGTTTGAATTAAAGCAAAGAGAAGAATAATTGGTTTTTATTATTTAAATTTTTATGCTATTTTAAGGTGGATTTACTAAAAGTATGAGCATATAAGTAAGATGAAAGTAGCATTTAGCACCGAGTTGGGTATGAGTCCAAGGTTACATGCCCCAGAACTATGTACCACCGTAGGTTTAAGTGCCCATAGTAGGCTAAGTATAAGTTAAGTTTCTATTCTAATGTCAAGGGTAGAATATTCTCCCTAATGTGGGTAAGATGTTAGACTCCATGATAGATTACATGGTTTATGTTGGTTAGAAGAACCTCCCAAAAGAAAGAGTAAGAGAAAAGCTTTTAAAAACTAAATGTTATGGATCACAAAGTTATCTTTATGCTTCATTACTCAAGGTTATGATTTTATAGATTTTGTTTTATTCAAGCCCAAGGTGAGTCATTTACACTTAGCATGCATTATTTAAAAGCCTATCTGCACATTGAGATATTCTTTTACTTATGTATTCACCCTCACATGCTCAGTATATTCAATAAGTACTGATCCATATATTTGTCTATGTACTATATTATTTCATAATGTAGGTTGTGGTGCTCAGTTCTAGTAGCATGATTGACTACGAGCATCTCCACCTATATCTAGATGCCTGGTGAGTCCTTATCATTTGAAGACCCTTTTTATCAGAATTTGATATTGATGAAGTATTATAGTCATTTGATTTTAGTTTGAGTTGGGTCTGCTGGGGCTTATCCCAGTGGTTCTCTAGTTAGAAGTAGAGGCTTGTCCGACTGGTTTTTGTTTTAGATTTAAAAGTGTTTATTTTTTCAAAATTTCCAAGTTTAAGACTTTCAGTTAAGATATTAATTCAATTTCAGTTAAGATTTTTTATTTAAAGTTTACTTTTATTATGAGTTCCAAAGTTGTTAGAAGTCTTAAAGGGTTATCTTGGGACTATTTATAGTCTTGAGCACTGTGTAATGTCCAAAGTGTAGTTTCGGGGCGTTCCACCATTTTAGACTCATAACAACCTTACATTAATATAATTTACATGTTTTATAAGATCATTCATCTATTTTATTGGTTATATCTTATCTTTAAAGTTTAAATATGTTGGCCAAACATGATTTTTAAGAATAACTTTGTGATGTTTTGATACAAAATTAAAATTGTTGGTCAAACATGGGTTTCTAGATTAGCTTTGTGATGTTTTATTACAGAATTCATCTTTTCTTTTTACATTCTTTAGTCAAAGTAATAGGTATATTTTAATTAAATGAGAAATTACTTCAAATATATTTGTTTTGGAAGAGTGAATTTTGAATAAATAGGAAATTATTCAGTGTCTAAATTTTATTGTTATGTGTTTAAATATATATGCTATCTTTTGGATTAGAAAATAATATTATCCAGCATGGAAAATAGATGGTAAATAGACTTCTTCCTGGTAAAGTGGAATATATAGATTAATTTATAAAAAGCATGGAAGAGTTAATTAAATTTTCTTGTAGTCAACCGAAGTACTTGTCCGAGAAAGTCATAAGATGTCCATATAAAATTTGTAAAAACATGAAGAACTTGACACGCGATGAATGTAATGTGCACATTTTGAAAAAAGGTTTCACTCTAAGATATTGGTATTGGAATTTGAATGAACAGGTCCATTCAAGTGCTTCAAGAAGTCATCAAGGATGTAGCTTTGACATGCGCTCAAACAATCAAAGTAACATTATAGAGGAAGAATCTAAACACATAAATAGGTATCAAGGTATGGTTTATGATACTGCTAGAATAGAACTTCATCATAATGTTGAGCCTACTGTAGAAGAGTCTCCAAATATGGGTGCTACAAATTTTCTTGAAATATTGAATTCAGCTCAAGAACCTTTATGGCCCAGATTTAAATATTCAGAGTTATCTATAGCTTTTAGAATGATGAGTATTAAATCTCAATACAATATGTCTCATGGTTGTTTTAATGTAATGACACAATTGATGAAGGATGCAAAATATCCAGATAATAAGATACCTCCTATTACTACCGGTCAAAAAAGTTAGTGGTGAGCCTTGGTTTAACTAGCCAAAAGATTGATTTTGTGTTAATGAATGTATGCTATATTGCAAGATTGATCAAGAGATGATAGAATATAAGTTTTTTTTAGAAAAACCTAACTATAAATAATGCATGGAAAGAAGGGTAGATAAAAGGTTCCACACTAGACTATGTAATACCTGCCCTTTATTCCTACGCTTTAATAGTTATATATTTTAACACAAACTATAGAGCACATGAGGTGGCACTCTGAAAAGAACAAGGAAGAAAGTGTTTTGTGTAACCCTTTAGATGGAGAAGCATGGAAATATTTTGATCTAACTTATCCATACTTTGCTTTAGAGCATAGGAATATTAGGCTTGGTGTTTATTCTGATGGTTTTACTCCTTACAGCCAGTTAGCATCACCATACTCTTACTAAACCATGATTGTTACTCCTTATAATATTCCTCCTGGTTGTTTTATAACTGCCCCATATATGTTCTTAACATTGATCATTCCAGGTCCTCACAATTCAAAGAATAATATTGATGTGTATCTTCAACCACTAATAGACGAGTTATTACAGTCATGGACAGATCGTGCAGTAACTTATGACGTGTTGAAGAAGCAAATTTTGCTTATGTGAGTAAAATTGATGTGGACAATTAACAATTTTCCTGCTTATGGCATGTTATTCAGATGGAGTACAACAAATAAATTAGAATGTCCAATTTGCATGGAACAATAAAAAATTTATAGTTTGAAAAATGGAAGAAAAATTACTTGGTTTGATTGTAACCGTCAATTTTTGCCTCTCAATCATGAATTAATAAGAAACAAGAATTCTTTTTATAAAGGAATAAAGTAAAAAAGGAAAAGACTAGGCCTTCTTCGATGTTAACTTGAGATCAAGTATGGGAAAAAGTGAGAGGGTTTCCTAAGATCACTGAATCTGGTCCAGAAAAATTTTATGGCTATAGAAAAACACATAATTGGACCAAAAAAGCATTTTTTGGGATTCGCCATATTGGAAGACACATCTAGTTTGCAACAATATTGATGTAATGTATACAGATAAGAACTTTGTTGATAATGTTTTTCGTACTATCATAGACAACAAGAACAAGACAAAGGATAATGAGAAGGCAAGAATGGATTTGAAAAAATATTGTCGGTGAAATGATTTACACTTGCAATTTAATGATAATGGGTGATGGATTATACTAAGAGCAAATTTTAACTTAAATGATGGTCAAATGAAAGATGTATGTGAATGGGTTGATTAACTAAATATTTCTGATGGATATGCTTCTAATTTGGGTAGATGTGTTGATATGGAACATTTAAAGTTATTTGGAATGAAAAGTCATGACAGTCATATTATCATGCAATATCTTATGCTAGTTGCTTTTAGCGCACTTCCTAAACCTATATGGAAGCCATTAACTGAACTCAGTGTATTCTTTAAAGATTTATGCTCAAAAATATTATGGGTGGATAATCTTATGCAAGTTGATCAAAATATTCCTATAATCTTGTGTAAGTTACAAAAAATATTTCCACCCAATTTTTTTATTCGATGGAGCACTTATCGATTCATTTTCAATACAAAGTAAGAGTTTGTGGGCCAATTCAATATTGATGGATGTATCCATTTGAAAGGTATAAGAATTTATTACTTGTCTCATTATTTTATGACATAATTATTTATTTTATAAAACAATTGTGTAGGTTCCTAAGAAAAATTAAAAAGACTATAAAAAAAGGCCAGATTTGAAGGATCTATTTATCAAGCATATTTGGCCCAAGAAATTTCATGCTTTGCTTCCTATTATTTTGAATCTCATGTCCTATGTAGAAATAAAAGAGTTAGGGGTATTAATGATGTCATTGAAAAAAATATAACTCACTCAACTCTATCAATCTGTAATTATTCTAACAGAAGTTATGGTAAGATGGATGGTGATATCCAATGGCTAGATGATTAATAAGTTGCAGCAAAACAATTGCATGTTCTTATAAATTGTGATGAGGTTAAGCCTTGTACCAAGTAAGTATCATCCATGGTGTTCGTTTAATTATTATATTTCGGTTGAAACAATGTGCTAAAGTGAGTACATGCAGTTTGTATGAGCAAATCCCGAGAAATACTTACAATGATTTCCCTGATGATTTCATTGATAGACAAATTAATGAAGACTTTCCATGATGTTTCAAATATTATGTATGAATCAATTATTTTAATAAAGGATATATTACTTAAAATGGATATCTAATATGCTTTCATTATTTGATAGGTGAATAGTAATCCACAAGAGATATTGCAGAATCCAAATTTTTAAATCTTAGCAATAGGACCATTAAGAAAGGCAAAGTCTTGGCCTTTTTACTTTATAAATGGATACAAGTTTCATACTTCTTCTTAGGGAAAAGGAAAATATACATATAACAGTGGCATGAAAGTTGATAGTCAATTTGGTATTGTCAAGGTTCGAAAATGGGGAAGATATTCTAAATTTGACCCATTTATCTTTCCCCAAACTGTAACTCAAGTTTATTATGCTAATCATCCTAAAAGGAATTAAGGATGATTGGTGGGTATTTATAATGACAAAGCCAAGAGGGGCTGTAGATATAAGATAAAATTTAAAACTTGCTTACCAAGATGAACAATCACGTGTTAGCGCAAGTATAGAGGAGACCCAATTGATTGCTTACATGATGACTAAGCTTATTGTGAAGAGGTTGATAGAAGTAGTTTTCAAGCTATTGTCAATGAAAATGGATGTGATTTAACAGAAGAAGTACGTGAGAATATATCAAATTAAGAAGAGGAAGGTCATAAGGAGATATCAACTAAAGGAGCTAATGATGAAGAGGAGGAAACAAGTGAAGAGGAAGACTTTTTCCCAAGTGTTGATTCAGCAAGTCACTTTCATACTCAAGAAGAAGATGAAGATGAATATGAGAAGGATTGAGAATAGTATCTTGTCGATTTCTTTTATCAATGTACAATACTATGTTTGATTAAAGCTACGGTGATTTTTTTCAAAGTAATTGTTATTTTAATTTGCCTTATCATCATTGCTAAAAATGACATGAAATTTTTTGTCCTACCTTCCCCCCTACTTATGTTTTCTCTTTCCCTTAACTAGTAAAAGGAACAACGAAAAGTACTTTCAACTTTTGTGCCTACAGTTTCATTTTCTTAATATTGCTTTATTTACCTTCTTCAAAGATTTGATTGAGCATGTATAGATAAGTGAATAAATTGGTGAAAAGTATTATTCTCTACCAGTGAGTATAATTATAAGTTAGCCCAAATTATTATCACTTCTACTATTCATGTGTTGTTCATTAGTTACATCACTAATATAGTATTTTTGGTGTTTTTTATTTATTGCAGATGATAGGTGTAAGATCTAAAAGAGCTGGACAACCTATTGGAAAAAGAGGGAAGTCAATTAAAAAAACAGACAATCGAGTGACAAATAGTTCAATTGTCTCCCATTATTCTGTCAGGATTCCATCTATCTCATACTGGTTCACTTCAAGTCAATAACTCTTCCTCACATCAACCTACTCTTGAAGTCCATTAATCCCACACTTATACCAATGTTGTGCCTCTTATAATACCATCGCATCCCCTCTATTCCTATACTATTCTACATTATTTAAATGATTCTCAACCTGGTCCATGGATTAACCAACCCCAGCCTACTATCATTGAATCTCAACCTCAATCTAATCAGCCCCAACCAAACCAAAGGAATAATGCCACCTCACCTAATATAATTAATAATGTAGATGATGATAATCAAATATGGATTGTGCCTGAAGAGGATGGGTAATACGACTAACATTAAATAATACATATATTTAGGTGAACTATTTATATATGCACATCTTTGATAACTACTTTATGTAATGTAGGTTTGATCCACATAAGGTTGTTATTGATGGTATTACTAATTACATTTGGAGTAAATTTGAATTTGCAGACCTTCATGGAAGAAGTTTCCAGAGTCTACTCGTGAGGCGTGGTTTGAGGA
This sequence comes from Capsicum annuum, assembly GCF_002878395.1. NCBI lineage: Eukaryota > Viridiplantae > Streptophyta > Magnoliopsida > Solanales > Solanaceae > Capsicum > Capsicum annuum. The sequence goes on from NC_061116.1 coordinate 71,139,282, forward strand.
ATTCAAGGTAAAAAATTTATACATTTTTATTCATGTATAAATATAATTGTGGGACTATATGGCTAATATGGTATTCATTTGATATTTGCAGAAGAAATTTAAATGGCTTCCTCACTATAATAAAGCTATATGGTCGAATTATAATAAAAGGGAAGCTTTAAAAATGATTCAACTTTTTCATGATATTAGAAAAAAATCACCTCTGAAACCACATTGGATTAGAGATGCGGTATTAAAGGAGATGAAGGTGCATTGGGAGTCTGACGAGTTCAAAAGAAAGTCTGAACAAAATTAAATAAATCATTATTCAAATGTCAGTGCATCACTTCATACAGGTGTATGTGTACCTCATCGAGTGATGTATAAGAGAATGGTAATTATAAATCTTTTTAAATATATTTCTTTCATGAAAATAATATCATATTCAAAATTGACAACACACATATCTTTTTTGAATATAGAAAGAAATTTTTAGTTTCAATATTTTATTTTTGAACTCATTATAAGAAAAACGGTAAAATTTGGGTAAATAAGAAAGCTTACGCTACTTATGTAAGTGTTCATTTATTCAATTTTCTAGTTCTTTATTCAGTTTCAGAATCTGTTCTCTCACTCTTTTCTTTATAAGATAATATAGCTCCTTGAATTTCAAAATTTCTATTTAGCTCTGTTTGCTAGTTATTTGTACGATTTCAAAATCTCTTAGATTGAGGTTTGTTATCTAATCTTTAAGTCAGTTCTTGGATGAAGACATTGTGACAAAAAATTCTACTCTCATAAAATATTTGTTAATTCATCAAGTTCAGCACATTATCCACCCCCTCATTACTACCTTAGGAACCCAAACAGGCTTCTTATTAATAGACATGTAAATTTGACAAGTTTTTCACAATGCCTTCTTCAATGTTCATTACCTTGTTGCCCTCAGCAAGCTGTAAATTACTCGAGGCAGATGTGCTGCTCAACCCAACTAGATTAACAATTGTGAGACCATAGTGTAACTCTTTGATACTATAGGTGTATTTTTTGATCCAATAAATTTTCCCCCATCTAGATGTAAATTACTTGAGTCAGTTGTACTTCTCATCCCAGCTAGTGGTAAAAATTGGAAGCCCATAGAAAAATTCCTTGTAGCTACAGGTGCATCTTTAGATCCAATATATATGTCGCACCAAGCTTCAAGTAGATTTTTTGATGTTCTCAAAGTGTTATCTCCACTTATAACATGGTTTTTGGATCCATTTGAATTTCCTCCACCAGCAACTAAGACACATCTCGAGCTTGTAGTGTTGTTAGTGCTAGGTGGTTTTGCTATTCAAATTCTCCTATGGGTCAGTATTCTATATGTTCTTATCTTGACTAGCTTTTTGTCCCAACCTAGGATCAGAGGCAGCTTTTTCAAAGGATGTTGGTTTAGAGATAGCTAGATAGGTTGTTAAGTTCTTCCTCTAGGAGAGAAACAAATAAGAGTACATCAGATGACCAGGCATAGGACAAGTACATGTATTCCCCTTTAGATGAGTTACATAATCTTGCAACCATATAGGAGGCTTTATAGGTCTACAAAATATTTTGGAGGGTTCATTATTATTAGAAGAGGCCTAAGACTGCTCAGGCATAAGTTCTCAGGAATAATCTGACCAGAATAAGAAGTATGGACTTCTCCGATTGATGGGAACTAATAAAGGAGAAGTTTTTTCAAGAGAGAGATCTAAGTCTTGTGTGGGGTAAAGCAGTAAACCCTCTGAGCGTGTGTTGTTTTCAATAGCACTAGTTGACAGGAAATCTAGTACTGGAATCTAGAATTAAAGGATCATGAGAAGTCAGCATATGCTTAAATAGAAATAAATCTTCATCAAATTTCATCTATCTATTGAGAAGAAATTTCCCAAAATGAAGATCATACAATACCTAGACTTTTTTTTGTTAAAGAGTACCCCATAAAGATAGAAGGTACAATCCTGGAAAAGAATTTATCAATAATTCTTGGATATGTAGCATAACGTAGGCAAATAAATACCTTAAGATATCACAAATATGAAGGATACAAATAAATCATTTCAAAGGGAGTTTTAAACTTGATAACCCCAGAAGTTAGTCTATTAATAACGTATACAACAGTAGAAATATACTCACCCTAAAACTTTTAAGGAGCAACAACTTGAAATATAAGAGTGCTATCCATCTCTAAAATAGTTCTGTGCTTCTTTTCAACATTGCCATTCTACTGTGGTATTTATACATAGTGATTTGATGTATAATACCAAGACCAGATACTAATGACTGAAACTCAAAGATAAAAAACTTACTAAAATTACCTATTCCTAGATATTTTAGTAAAGTGGATATAACATTTTGACTTTAAAGAATACATCTTTTATGTTTAAAGCATATATTTGTAACTAAAGGTATAAGAAGGTCTCAATAAGTTCTAACGTTAAAGCTTCAGTATGTTTGAACCATTAAGCTTATAATTAAAGGTCATAACTATATTTTTGGAGATCATTTCTATGTTGCCAAGAGCTTTTTGAAAATCTACATCTTCAAGACCATTCTCAATTACTCTAACTAAATTCTCAATGTAATTCTTAGTCATATTAGTCAGACCAGCAAACTTAATATATAAATTATCAAATGTTTGGGAATTATATTCTTTGATATTTAGGAAAATATCATCTCCTTCTCTGATCAAAAGAGAAGTGTCACGACTCGAGGCTACCCCCTAGTCATAACATGGCGCTTAGAACCACAAGCGATCCCAAACTAACCCATGTACTAGAATACTACTTGAGCAACTGATTAATAATGTATATACAAGCTAAATTTGTTGAGTGATAACATAATCATGAGAAAATCTAAATAATTATAATACTGATAAAGTTTACAACATGATAAAACTTAAGAGCGAACTGGAATTACATATCATTACTCTGACTGACTATTTATGAATCCTCTACTATATTGACTATAGGTAGCTGGAACTTGCCTCCAACTCTAACTAATCAATACATAGGGATAATCAAAATAAAACATATGAGCTACAGTGGACCGAAGTCCCTAAAATAAAAGGACTTATCCCCTGCAAGCTGAGAGCCATGAACTGTCTGACCCTGGTGTGTGGACTACATCTGGTACCTGCATCATAAAGAAACGTAGCCACAAATACGTATATAAGGTCAGTACTTTGGAATTTATTGAGTATATGGAGACATGCACTAAATCCTAAAAAAACTTTAAAACATGGGCTAAAATTGAAACATGCATTTAAAACCTAGCTATACGTGAAAGTGGTAAGTCATAGTGAATTTATAAATCATGAGATGAAATTAATTAGGTAAGCTAGGAAAATGTTAAAATCATGAATACCGTATGAAATTCTCATGTAAAGCTAAACATGCTATAAAACTATGCTGAGAATTATTTATGAATATTAGGTTTGAAAGTTTGTGATGGAAACTGAAATAAAATCATGCATATAGGAACTGAGATGTAGACTGACATAACTCGAGGACTTGAATATACAAATATACTGATCATGAATGCATAAACATACAAAATGAAACATAAAAAGTACTAAGCTGGTCTGAATAACTAAATTACTTATACATGTGTGACTGAACGACTTAAATCCAAATAAATGGATAACTAATGTTTGTATACTGAGTAGTTGATATTTTAATACTGACTAACTGATATTAGAGTATTGAATAACTGGTAACTGACATCTAAATACTGATTAATTGATATATGAGTACTGAATAATTGAAAATTAAATATTGATTAACTAGCATTTGTACATAGTCTGAATAGATAGATTAAAATTATGGGAAGTATTATGTAACCGACATACCCCAATCTGAGCTAATCAGGGTCCAACCTATAACCCCAGTTTAAAGGGTGTCAATACCATGCCACGGGTACTAACATTGGCTGATAGAGTGGATCCACAAGGCTGAGCGGATGTCCTAAAGAACTACGGAGTCACCTTCTACTGGCAGGTGCTCCTATGAGATATCTGTCAACCCTCAACTAGAAAAAGACTCTCAAACCTATGCTGGCTATGTAGTTCTAGAACTTAGGGATTGCTACTAAACCCTCTACTAGCAGGTGAGCCTCTGATAACGTTCAACTTACACGTCAATTTAAGTGTAAGGCGGTTATCGTCAATATACTTACCCAACTTTAAAGTCGGGGTCGAATCCACGAGGCACAATTTGAGTGGCAATCAAGTAACTTCGATATAATAGATACAAGTTAAATCCAAACCAATGTTACAAGAAGGTAAAAATAGGGGAGATAGTTATCTACAATAATGTTTATTTTTGGGTTTTTCTATTATAAATTTAGGGATATGAATAATTAGAGTTTTAACAGGTAAGAAGGAATCTTGGGATTATGCATTACTAAGGGAGTGATATGTGAGTGTTAACAATCAACATAAATTTAGTAAGTCAAATATGGGTGGGTTTGGTTATAGATTTTGATATTAGTCTTTCAACAAAACACCAAACTTTCACCCATGGATCATTTTGAATACCTAATAGGTGTGTTCAATAACTGGTAACCACAGCCTCAATCTAGGCATCCCTATTTCTAGGATGATACCCATGGTATAGTTAACCTCACATTCACCCTTATATCTAAGATGGTGAAAATTTAGCAAACTACACTCACAATTGTCTATCATTGCTTTGTTCTCCACAACCCTCTTTTAAAGATGATATGGATTCCTAAACATCACCCAAAACACTTCTTTCGAAGATGGTTTCATTTTTTCTAGAGCATGAAGCTCTCACTCATCATACTCATGTCGGTATTTGGGGATTTCACCCATAAATCCTAACCAAGTTAGCATAGAAATGATAAAGCCCATAAGTATGAACTACCAAATAAAGGCTAACAATAACAACCCACACACACTATAATCCCTATTCACACATAACCCCAAGAGGGAGATCTAACTACACATAAGATAAATAAGCATAGATATACGCATTATCTCCATTGAAGTGATTTATTGAAGATTAAGTGAATTTTACTTCAAACTTGACACGCCCACAAATCAACAATGGAAGTGAGCTAATCTTCCACATAGAAAGTCTCCAATGTATTCTTCACCCAAAAGTTATATAATATTTTCTTCTCTAAAAATGAAGGCTATGAACTCAAGAGCTAAACATAAGAATTGGGGAAGATGGAATATGATCCATGATGCTAGGTTTTGAGTCTTTTTTGTCAAATGGGATCAACCACGTGCATTTCTAGTTTTGCGACTGTGGTTACGCGACTGCGGGTAACTTCTGGGATCACGGTTGAATGAATTTCACTTGACTTTTGTGATCTCGGTCAGCAGAACACGACCGCGATACGTGAGGCCTTTTGCTCCAAGTCTTCAGTTGCACTTTTCTTTCTTTTATTTAATTATTTTTAGCTCCGCTCAACATCTTTTGATCTCCTCAACTCTATGCCTACAAAGAGTAGATATTAATGCATTTTATCACCAATATGTCTCATTCATTCTTTCAAAATAAGGTAATGTGCACAAATTTTTAGTGAGAATAAGTAGTAAAATCATCACTCATCAACACCCCCCACTTAAAGCATTTGCTTGTGCTAAAGCAACACTACTTCTTACTATGAGACAACAATTCTTATGATAAAACTTTATACCTTAAAGATCATAATGACTTCAACTTTAGTTGCAACCACCAATAGCTCATTGCATAGGTCTAACCTAATTTCCACTACACCCTCATCATAAGCTGCAACATTCAAGGATACATAGGAATTTAAAGAGCTACCATGCAACAACAACCAATACTCTAGAGGTGGCTTCCTCTTGACTACATCTTAGCTATACTACATTTACCTCATTCATTGAAAGGTGATAAAATCACCCACCCCAACTTGTGTTGCATGCCAATCCTTACAAGAGAGAAAATTATACACACCAAGCCACCTAAAATGGAACAAGGAGTTTTAAGTGCAAGAACACTCTCTCTCTCACAAAAGAAATCTCGATGCAACAAGTGTCATACCATAATCTTGCCCCTATTTTTGATCGTTACTATGAAGAAAATACATGGTTAAAGATATGAAAGTACTTTCTAAGCTTAAAATGTAGGTTCGGGTAAGATAGGATATCATTTGGGAATAACATGCCTACACCCTTCCTTGAACATCTACAACACACTTTTTCAATCCTCCTTTTTGACTAAGGGTCATTCTTCTTTATTTTCATTCTTGTCTTTGCCTACTTTTAGCTTCCTTTGTTCACCACTATTCTTTCATTTATTTTTCTTGCAACTTATGTGCAATTCATTCCTTTGATGGACGCATTCATTTTCATTTATTTATTTTCACGATTTAGGATCATAAGGCATTTCACTAATAATTTTATGGCCTCACACTTTCTTCCATCAACCTTTACAGCCCCCAACTCAGGCTTTTAAACTCAAGTTATATTTTCAAGTTCAAGAAGGGTTTGGTTTAAAAGAGATATAAAAAAATGTATCACGGGTTGTAATAAGTTTGCCAATGTAAGGTCCAAAGGCTCAAAGTGGGTACTAGGGATTATAATTATGCATGGGTAGGTTTTTTAGGCTAGACTGGGTTCCAAAATTACAATGGTGGCCTAAGATAATTTCTCCAACTATATACAATAACCATTAGTTTTGAAAGACTTACGGGGCAAGTTTTTGATAACACAAGTGTACAAGAGATGAATACCAAAATCTCACCATACATGACATGCAAAATTTGTCAAGGAGGATCAAATATCCCTCCCACGAAAGACAAAATTTATGAAGCCACAAAAAGAGAAAAAGTTTTGTTACAACATTGCTCACGTCCATGCCCTTGATTTTTAAAATTTTTTGGATGAAGGGGGTTGTTTATTTTGCATTAGCCTCTCTCACAATTTTATAAACTAGTGCTATAACCAAAGCCTTAGTCTCATATTTAGGCTCAAAATGGGAAAACTACCCATATGGCTATTCAGACTTCACAAATGTGTACAAAGTAATACCAATTTTACAACATACAATGCCACAGGTACTCAGACTTTCCCTATATATATGCATCAAAACCCAAACATGATGCTTTACCCTTAAAAATGTTGTCACTCAATCTATCATAGCACAAAGCTAGTCGTGTATTATAAAAATTAAAATAAAAGTAAAAGAAAAACTAAAATCCACATGATAATCCATAAAAAATGGGCACCATCAGAGTACCCAAAGATGTAGCATCTCAAAAACAAATAAAAAATAGTATCCAGAGTATCATCCCAAAACAACATAAAAAGAAATATCCAGTAGTGCATCACCAAAATAATACAGATCTAGGGGCACCCCCAACTAAAAGGAATGCAGTGTCCTCATTACATGTGTAAGAAAGCAAGAGTAAAAGGGCCTCCTTGTATCTGCATCAAGCGCTATCTTCTCCTACTGACTTGGCATCACCACTACCAATATCATCAGCTAACTAATTTACAGGGGGCTCATCCTCACTATCTATCCTTGGTGAATGTAGTCGATGGTTGGGTTTGAGTACCTTGAATATGCCTTTCACCCTATTCCACATTTTTCTAAAAATTAGTCTCTATTTTTCTCTCTCTTTACCATATACCATATCAATCCTTGAGGTCCTTGTGACAGACAGCTAAGGCTGAACAGGCTCACTCTAGACTGGATTTTGTGGCCCCCTACTTTTGCTGCTCCTCTACATACTTCTCATAATCTGACTGTGATATATATGAATGATGAAAAGTGGAGGGCTCTCCTGGTCCCTATGGTAGTGTGGATAATAGTTCTCTCACCACCTGTATCTGAACATAGATGTCATCAAAAGTAGTGGCTAATGAGGGTCTGCAAGAGTTTGTGTCCTCTTGGACTAATTTTTCCATTTCCATCTTTCTCTTCTTACTCTAACCTAGGTCACCCTCACCTATGAATTTGAGTGGGTAGTTGAGGAAGCCTGGATACACCCAAGTATCTAGAGCATACTCTTTCACTTCTGCCTTCTTTTAAAGCTCAGTGATAAGGGAAGGGAAAAAATATGTAACTCCATGATTTTGGAAATACATTCACTCCAAAAGAACAATCTCGCCCATATTAACAGGGATGGCATATAGGATGCTAGCCACCATCCGAGCTCGCCAATCGGTGACAATGATCATATTGGTGCATGGTGATACTCGGCTGCCTATGATGTTTATCCAAAGCCTGGCTTCTGCTGTGAAGTCCTTCATCAAAATATCTCTTGTAGTGATGGACCAGGGAACTATTTTTCCATGATATAAAATATTTGCCAGCCAGGTCCCTAGCTCACATGCTCTTACTTGGAACTGTCCCATGTTAAAATTTAGGATCCATACACCACATTAATCTTCTCCGCTCTGAAGTTTACTTGCTTATCCCAAATTATCATCTCTAGGTTTGTGAGAGAAACTATGTTAGTTTTGGTATAACTCACATACCCACTTTTCATTAGCATAGTAGGGTTCTGGGGCAAAGCACATCCACCTAGTCGTAGTGAGTCTGGCATGGAAATATGGGATCTTTCCTCCACCTTGTCTAATTTTATACCCCTGTTAGGGAGTAGCTTTTTCCTATGGAAATCCTAATAGTAGAGGTGTAGGCATTATGTGGCCATGAATCTGATGTCATCGAAATCTCCCATCCTTGCGGTTGAGAACCTGTAAGTCATGTAACTTAGATCAACATTAGTATTATTGTACCAAAAACATGCTGAATCAAAAAAATAAATGCATACAAAAGTGTTATAGAAGGTTTTGGGGGTAGAAATAAATGTCCAAAAAAATTTTTCTCCTGCAGACACTACCCTCAATTATGTCGATTGCGGAATCATGATGTATAACCTAAGGAAATACATGGAATAATCTAAAATTCACTAGTCATTAAGATTGTACCATGAGTTATGAGAATTGAGTATACTGTATAGCGTGAGTATATGAGCCATGAGCTGTATGACCTTAGTTTGGAGTTCATAAATTCATGGATTACGATTCATACTGCTGAGTGAAATAGAACTCCTAATACTAGGAACTAGAAGCGTACATAATTCTATGAAAAGTGCATGAATTTGAGCTATGATCATGGAGCTAATATGTAACGCATAAGTAGATACTGTGATGACTGAAGTACAAAATTTGCACTAAGGTAAGAATGGGTTGGGTATCTTTCTCCACTACTAATGTTCTACAATACTCTAGCATCACTACTAAAATTTAAGAGCCTAACTTAGTTCCTTGTTATATCATCTCTCCCTTAACTTTAATCCATAATTCCAAGTCTATGGACCCCTTTAATAAACTCTAAACTAAACTGCAACCAATTTACTCTAGAGCCCAATATATAACAATACACATAGCTTATAAACTCACCCTGAAAGATTACATCTGAAAGTACACAGCCCACTGCTAATACTTCCTTATGAGATATAACTCTTAGCTTTGTATAGCCCATAACTTAAATGGGAATAACATCATATACTATTTTACTAGCGTCATTCGTACTTAGCAACTGATACTGTCTAAGCATACACATTAAAATATAGAATAATACAGTCCCATATCGCCTTTGGTACACCTCAAGATCATATCCACATCATTATACTTAATTTTAAATCAATAAACTTATATTCTTATTTACACTGCTTAAAGCCTGCTGACCCACCTTTCATACAACTAGCCCCATGGATACATAATCTGCTATATCCAGATAAACACTATCCCCACTTTACTACTATTAAAACTTCTAATCTATGCTTCTAACTCTAGTTCATATGTTATCATAGGATTTTGAGAAGAGATCCAAAAGCATATTTCACTTTGGCTTAGTACATGATTTTCATGAATAGGAATGAAATCCTTCAAACTTTAGAACTTAGAAGCACTGATAGGATACTTTCAAGCATGTGTGCAATCCCATAACTGTCTGTGGGGACTATTTGAGAAAACTATATTTATATGGATATAAGCTTGGCTATTTTTGTTGCCTCAATAATAAGGAAGAGTTGGCACAAATGGATTAATGTATGAATCTTTATAAGTACCTTAGAGAACACTTCTACTGCATGATCTGAGGCATAAAAGAAAGAAAATATTTTTTAAATACCTGGTAGCCTGTCAAAGAAAAGTACAAACATCTTTGTACTATTTCACAAGACTCTACTCGACATGACTTAATAGACACCATAGGAAACCTGAACTTTGTGTTCTGATGCCAAGTTTGTCATGACCCGAAACTATCCATGTACTGGCATCCTACTTGAGCAACTAATTAATAATGTATATACAAGCTAAATTTGCTTGGTGGTAACATAATCATGAGAAAATCAGAATAATTATAATATTGATAAAGTTTAAACACGATAAAACTTAAGAGAGAACTACAATTATGTATCTTGACTCTGATTGATTATCTATGAAGCCTATACTATATTGACTATAAGTAGCTGGGACATGCCTCAAACTACCACTAATCAATTTGTAAGGATAATCAAAATACAACATATGAACTACAATGGACTGGAGCACCAAAATTAGAGGACTTATCACCTACTGGCTGAGAGCTACGAACTATTTGACCCTAGTGTATTGGCTACATCTAGTACTTACATCACAAAGAAATATAGCCACAAATACATATATGTGGTCAGTACTTTGGAATGTGCAGAGTATATAGAGACATGCACTAAATCATGAAAATATTTTTAATATTCATTAAAACTAAGGATAAAAGTTATTCACTGAAATATGCATTTAAAACCTGGCTATAAGTGAAAACTGTAAGTCATTGCAAGATTTATAAGTCATGAGCTGAAATAATTATGTAATCTGGGAAAATGTTAGAAACATGAATACTGTATGAAATTCTTATGTAAAGATAAACATGTTGTAAAACTGTATTAAGGATTATGTATGAGTACTGGGTATGAAAGGATGTTATGGAAACTGACATGAAATCATGCATTAGGAACTAAAATATTAACCAACATAACTTTAGGATCCAAATATACAAATATACTAAGCATGAATACATGTCCAATATCAATCAAAACCACGGGCATACATTCATATATATATATGTAAGATGTTGGGATACGATAAAGGGTCATGAACATAATATTTTAAAATATTAACATGAACTGTGTAGCTCTATCCATCCTAACAGCACCCATGATCTATATGGGTTCAACTCTCCCTATTGAAAGGGACCCTACACATGTTAGCCACACGAATAAAAGAAATCCATAGAAGGGACAGAGACACCAACGCTCCAATAATCCCAAAATATATAATGTATAAACTACGCATGCAGTCATAAAGACCCCCATGATGGCAAAAGTGGTTTCCAATATTGGTCCCTTGGGACCTCAACCTTTAAGAAGAGCAACACAACCCCCTTTAAGATCTCATTAAAATATTTGCACAAAATCCCAACCATTAACCCAAGAGTCATTTATTAAGGCATTTACCATTTGGTATTGTCATACCAATTTTGCTTGCAAGCTAAATTCAATTATGCCATTCCAAACCAATTACCCAATTTGACTCCCAAGGTTCTGTTAAGAACACCAAAACCATGGCCACCAAGGCCTTTTAAATCCATTTTATCCATTTAACCTTTATATGTAATGCAATATTTTGAAAAACAAGTTAAATCATGCATATGTCGATGTTCCAAAACCAAATTACAAAATGGGTTGAGGTTAATGCTAATTCCAAATAAAAATCCATCAATTTGGGGAAACCCACATCTCCCATTCAAACCGTTTTAACCACTCGACCATTTATCCCTAAAAATTATTAATTAAAGCATACTAAAACATTTATACCATGGGAAACATAATTCAAGTAATAATCATCAAGAATCCTCAACATAATTTTAAACACAACCATTGAAACCACATGAATAAGGCTTAACATATGCCATGATATACAATTGAAGTTTAGGGAGGAGAAACATTCCTAAAAGACACAAGAATAGGAAGAGAATCCAAATTTGAGATTATGAAGATTCAATTCCTAGAAACCCTAGTTTTCTCTCGCTTTTGGGATTTTAAGATGATGAGAGTAGTGTTTAATTTGATTAATTCATGTTAATAGAGTCCCTTAGCTATTTTAAGGCCATGGGTAAAGTGTTAAGAAAGGAAAATATAAAATTACCCTTAAATAAAGCATGCAGGAGAAATAGCTCCCAGTCGTTATGGGTTGGTTAATGACTCATGGTGACTAGTCATGAGTCATTGCCTGGACTCATGGCTTGAGTAGAAACTTTGGGCCATCAAACTATTTTGGTCATGAGTCCCGCACCGTGACTCGTGACCTTACCTAACAACTCATGAGGACTAAGTCGTGATTAAGATAGTAACCTGGGCATACTTTACTGGTGAGACTATGAGTCTCACCCTACAACTCATGATGAGTGGTAACGACTCATCACTTGAGGTATAGTCTGGGCAGTGTCTTTAACACTAAAACATTTTAGAGTCTAAGACCTAGGGTATTACAACCTGGAAAGTCCGAAGGATGATTATATTAATGTGCCTATGTGTACATCTATTATTTCGAGTTTGACTAGCCCTATGTATTGCAATTATATACCCGATAAGGCTGAAGGGTGATTATCATATGATGGTTATGATGGTGGTGGTTATTATTGTGATGGTTATGATGATTATAGTATGATATTTGGATTAGTTATGACAATGTGGATTCTGTTGTGTTCATCATTGTATGTGCATTGCCTATTACCAGTATGCACCTATATCTATCAGCCTATTTGGTGGGGTGCATAGGTGTGGGTGATGACTAAGTCTTGTGGTGTGTTGTTTGTTGATCGAACATTATGATCTGGGGGAGGTGGGGATACGTGAAAGGCTCATCTAGGTATTAGTTTTTTCGAACTAGTAAGTTACTTGCATTATCATTGATACATTATTATTAATGTTATGATCATTGTTATGGCTACTTTGTTAAAGATTGGTTAATGATTTGATATCGAGATTCAAGGTATGATTCTATCTTTGTATCTTATGATTTTTGTATTATGCATGATTAGTTCTTGTTGAGGTATCAAAGATACTAGTTAGATGATTTAGGTTGTACTTTGAGTTGACCCTTTTTACACACACACACACACATATATATATATATGGTATAACCGTATATCCTTTTCTTCCTTCATTTATTCAGATTGGCCTTGTATACTTACACACACACATATATATAACTTTCCACCGCTCTTTATTCATATATTGGTTGGTGATATATGGTATAATGTTGAGATTCCTATGTATGGCTGGAATAGGATAGATCATCCTTGATACTTTCTTAGCCTTATTAGGTTTGTCTCTTGGACATGAATATGATAGTTTATCCTTAATATCTCATTGGCTTGCTTTTATGGTTGTTGGACATTTGTGTGTATTTTTCAATTCAGTTTATATGTTATATATATATCGACATTATCTTTGGAGCTTATTTGGCAGTTGCCTACTCATCACCACATTTTTGGTACTCATACTACACTTTTACAGCTTGTAAATCATAATACGGGTTATCGTCGTTGATGTGTGCGTCGTGCAGAGAAGCCATAATTCAGATACATGGAGTGAGATCCTAACGTTCAGAGTATTACTTTCATCCCTCGTGTGTACTAGACTAGTCTCTATGTTGTATTCGGAGACAAGTTGTAAGAGTGTAATTCCCTAGGTAGTTCATTTTTATACTCTTAATATATTAGAAGCTCTTATACAGATACCACTAGGTTTTTGGAGAATATTATGTATTTGACATTTTATTACCTCTATTCTGCATTCTTTCTTTTATCTACCTGAGTAGTCCATTACTAGTTGTTTCATACTATTGGTTTGGCTTGCCTTCTGGCAGGTTATAGTAGGCGCCATCACGACTTAAGAAATTAGGTCGTGACAGATCAAGAAATGTTGACCAAAGTCAACTATTGACTCTTAAAGCCTCAAAATAACCTCAAACTCTTCCAAAACCTTCATGAAGGCCTTAGGAGCGATTCCAACCATCCCCACACCTTAAAATCAACATTTAACAATTACGGGGAAGGGTAGAATATTTAAAACATGGAAAATTTTGAAGTTTAATGTGAGGGTCATTTCATATCAACCACAAAAACTCATGGTCGACCTCAAACATACAATAAAGCAAATGCCCAAAATCAGTATAGGACAGGAATACCCATGAGAAAATATCAAGCAAGCACTCCAAGGCGAAGTCACAACAATAGAATTATCGGTCTCACCATAGAATTGTAAATTCATTACATAAGGACTTATCAAGTCACAACACAAGCCTTTAAGGCCTAATCATCAATGATGTCAAATTTCTATGTTTATGAGTTTCCTATATACCAAAAACATGAGTCAAACACAACATAAGGCATGAATTCACTCGGCTAAACTAAACCTGACTGAGACACCACAAGACACTAGCTACAACTATAAGACCAAAAATTCATCCTCACACTCAACAAAACCCAAGGAATCCATAAATCACACATATCTATCCACCAAAACACTGAATAAACCTCCTAAGGTTGATACTATCACTCTTAAGTCAAACAACACCAAAACCCTAGGCTAGAAACTGATATCAAATCTTCATAAAACCTTAAAAGTCACATGCCACACACTAGGTCACCACTCGATAGCTGAAATCTATAACTTAATCCTTTTAAGGCATCTAGAGGTCACCATAACATTCTAAAAACTATATCTTCTAAATGATACAAAAATAAAGATAATCATTGTTAACCATCAATCAACTTGAAGTCCATGTTAACTTGGTATAATAAAGATTCTTTCTGACCCCAAAAATATATACAATCGTCATAACAAGAAACAATCAAATCATAGGAGAGGTGCAATAGTCACTATACCTCACTGGTAGGCGACCAAATCATGGATCAAACTCTATAAATTACTGCTAAACTTTGTATAAGCTACTGATACACCATACTATCAAGACTAAAAATTCTCAATCCAAACCCGTAGCTAAACTCAAAATATATCAAAACTCTTTTTGAACAATTTCCTTAAGTTTCCTTATCTTAATTTTCCATTCAGTATTTCTTCAACACAAGAACTATGGAATAGGAACAAATATCTAATAAAAACTTATGAGAAAAAATATCCAATTAGGACAGTTAGCTATATAAGTAACATTTGTTGTGAGTGAGTTTTTCCTTACTATTTGAAACTCTTTTCAAAGAAAAGAATGAATACATCAAAAGTTGAATCCTTCAAATCTATCTTAGGAGTGCCTAAATACAATCAAATCACATCATGCAACAAAGGACAATAACTAAGGAAGTAGTCAATGTGCAAGGCATTAAAGCCTAAAAATCTTCCCTTATCAAACTAAAATTTTCCTTAGGCAATCCTTCCAACTTGGTTGTACCAAGTCCGACCCACTACAAGGTATTCTTGTATAATCAATCAAGCACCACTCGTTATCCCACAAATTTGATATTATCAATACGATTTTAAACCAAATCCCAAATACATCAAGGGAACCATCATAAAAGGACTAAATTATGCACACAAATTGTCAATAACACTCGTAGGCAATTCTACACAACTCTTCTAGGTGTAATTTTCTTTACTCAACACTCGCCATTCTAATAATCAAAATGCTTTTTGAACTATAATAGACCCACGACTCTTTAGAGAACCTCTAGATCATCTTCTATAATCTAAATATGCCAAAACCCATCATCGATCCACCATTAGTCTACAACATAACCAATAAAGAGATCATACCCAAATACACCAAAATTCACCCAACTCAAGAAATTAAGAATAATACTTTTATGTACTCTAAGTGAGTCACAACATAAGATAGATATACCTAATCTAATCCTAATAAATCATCAATGGGCCAATAATATCAACAAACCCAATAAAGCTCAGCTACCAGGTAGGACCTGTGGGAGGTCACAACCCATATACTACAACTCATATCTCAATCTCAATCGCAAATCTCCTCTCTGACTTATGTTCCTAGAGAGGATTTTTAGAAAAGTGTCACATTATCTATTATAAATGGTTATTCCTAGTGATACTAATGTGTCATAAATATACATGCATGATATGAGGATGTAATGCTCACAATCAATTGGTGTGAAGATCAAAATCCATTCAATGCATATATAAATGATGACAGAATCAACTCAATGTATCAATAATTCATATTGTTAGTTTCACTTGGCACCATTAGATTAAACAGTCCCGTAGTTACCAATAATATCATTTGCATTCCCTCATTTGGGAATTACTATAATAATAATATAATTAACGGTTAAAATAAGGCCTTTAATGTTTATTCAAGCCCCTACTCAGGTAGTACAATGATAGATAAGGCAATTCAAGGTAGATATAAGGCTTGTGATAAAAACTCAAGACTCTACTTAGGAAAAATAATAATAAATAAGGAATTTAATGCACAAACATAACCAATAACATCATGTTATTCCATCACTTGGGAATCAAAATAATGTATCCTCTCAAATCAACAAAACTATTGTAATACCCCGATCATTTCTTAAGCCTAAATCCATTTTTGAGTGGATTTATATGACTTCCAATGCGATTTATGTTT